>NC_143499.1:36493958-36646250 GCF_051622355.1 Phaseolus vulgaris
TGACTCTGAGTCCTTAGCTTGCATAACAGCAAGTGAATCCAAAGTGGGAGTGGACAACCCCTGCTTGGGTGAGGACCTATCACGATCTGAAGCATCCTCAAGAGGAGGCATATATGCAAAATCATCATCCCCTCCACCTGTTTCATCAACTTTCAACTTATCAATGAGGCCTTCCACGAGTTTTGTCTCTGGATCTTTTTTTTCTATATTCTTTACATTGTTTAGGAATCACGGTCCTCCCTTGTTCCCGTTCATCAGAAGATGTCTTCTGAGAAGGTTTATGTTGAGGCCCAAGAACACGACCCTGGTCATGGATCGCCCGACACTGAGCAAGCTCGTGCCCAATCATCTTACAATGAGAGCAAAATGGAGGGAGCCATTCATATTCTACACCAGCTACAAAAGCAAAGTCTGGACGTTCAACCAAAAGTTGATCGGAGAGAGGGGACAGTAGATCAATATCCACCAACACTCTAGCAAACATACCCCTGTTCTTTCTCATAGTATGCTCATCCAAAGACAAAGGAGTACCAAGGCCTCTAACGATGGAATATATTGTCTTTGGTTTCCAATACTCCAAAGGCAAATGGTAGATTCTAACCCATGTCTGAGCTTTGGTACTCTTCATGGTAGCTGGGACAAAGTCTTTTGTCCAGGCAAACAATCTCAATAAACCAGGAGATAACTTCAGCGAACCCATCCCAAGGGCCCATCGCATGTCTTCTACAGAAGCGAACTCAAACTCATAGAAACCTTTTCCAAGAGGAATTGCTTTCCATGGTCCAAGAGCTTTCCACACCGGCTGCAACTTTTTAGTTAAATCCAGGTGTGTAAGAGGTTTATCCCCCTTAGATAGAATAATCCGACCATGGAGATGGGTTTTGCAATCCTCAAGACCAGCCAAGTAATCTGCCTCATCAATCCGGACAGCAATCATGTCACCCTTAATACAAGGAGTAGGTAGCTGGGACAAAGGAATGTCACATGTATTTCCCAAAGCCTGAGCAAAAGTCTTCCTTTGACCGGATATAGAATATATTTTTTTATCAGATCATACTTCCCGATCCATCAAACAAGCCCATGGTATGAGGAAACCCGCAGAACCCTCCGTCATTTTAGAAGGCTAACAAGTTGCCGCCAAGAACTTCCACAAGAACACGGAACACCGCGCGAGCCAACCACTCCGCCGCCACAAGAGCCACCCCCTTCACCGGACCTACAGATGCCGCGCACCAACCCAGCAACCACCGCGCTCCGTCGCCCAGGCGCCGTCGCACAAACAAAAACCGCACGCTGCCCATGCCGCCGCACCGGGCTCTAGCATCGCACCGCGTCGTCGTCTACAATTCTCGCACCGCATATTACTGTAGCACTATCGCGCCACACCTCCAGCTATTCCACTGCCGTCACGCACAATGCTGCCGCCTTGCACCGGACACCCTAAGATGCAGAGGCGTTCCGCTGCTGCCATGCACGCACAAGAAACCCTAATTAGGTCTCTCCCGTGCTCTGTGTTCCAGATGGCTCCAAATATTCGAAGCGCACTTTTGATTTCAACCCCTCATTTGTCGGTTGGATTAGTACAATTCTCCGTTCAGCTATGCTTTCTATCAGAATAAGTGGTAATTTGGTGGGTTTTTTTCCTTGCAGTCGAGGGGTAAGACAAGGTGATCCATTGTTTCCTTTACTTTTCTGTCTTGCAGAGGAAGTTCTTAGTAGAGGTCTCTCTATGCTTGTGAATGATAAAAAGATTTTAAATATGGCCAGTCCGCAAGGTTATCTCACTCCCTCTCATATTTTGTATGCTGATGACATATTTATTTTTTGTAGGGGGGATATTAAGTCTCTTAGAAATTTGAGTTCTTTTCTTAAAACATATGGTGATTTTTCTGGTCAATATATTAATAACTCTAAAAGTAGTTTCTTCACCATGGATAATTCTCCAAGATTTGTTGCCAAAATTCAAAATATTCTTTCTTGTAGTCATGGTTGTTTGCCTTTCAATTATTTAAGAGTGCCTATCTTTGTTGGTGCTCCAAAGTGTCGGTTTCTTCAACCTTTGGCTGATAAAGTTAAATTGAAGCTAGCATCTTGGAAAGGTAAATCTCTTAGCATGATGGGTCGAATTCAGCTGGTCAATACGGTGATTACTGGATTTCTAGCTTATAGTTTTAATATGTATAAGTGGCCTGTTTCACTTATTAAGCAAGTTGAGCAGTGGTGTCGGAATTTTATTTGGACTGGTGATATTCTGAAAAAAGGTATTACTACCGTTAATTGGGGGAAAATTTGTTCACCTCTTGAGGATGGAGGCTTGAATATTATTAATCTTCATCATGAAAATAATGCATATCTTCTTAAGCTTGCTTGGAACTTTGCTTATAGCAACAAACCTTGGTCTTTACTCTTGAAAGCCAGGGTTCTTAAATCAAAATATGAATTTAGAACGGTTTATAGATCTTCCTCTCTCTGGCCTGGAATTAAGCAATTTTATTCTACCATACTTGACTATACTTCTTGGACTGTTGGTACAGGTTCTTTTATTAATATCTGGAATGATAAATGGTGCTCTACTACTTCTTTAGCAAATATTGCAGGGTTATCTGATGGTGTTAGCATTCCGGATACAGTCTCTCAATTTTGGACAGGTTGTGATTGGAATATTTCCTTATCTTTACAGCAGATGCCTCATTTTTTTAATCATATCATGGTTAGAGAGGAACAGGATATTCCTAATTGGATTCTAAATGAGTCTGGTCGTTTCACTCTTAAATCGGCTAGGACTTTTTTCTTGGAACCAGGAGTTCCAGGTGGTTGGGGTAAATTCATTTGGTCTTCATCTATTCCACCTTCCAAAACTCTAGTACTCTGGAAAAATTTTCATGGGCGACTTCCTACAGATCAACATATTCAGAATAAGGGTTTGCATATATGTTCTATGTGTTCGCTTTGTGAAAAGCAAGAGGAATCTATTCAACATCTATTTTTTGAATGTTCTAACACATTGCATATTTGGAGTTGGGTTTGACAAATTTTTCTTACTTCTCATTTCTCTAATAAGGATGATCTACTTTCTTTTATTAAGAGTGATGGTAGTCCTTTGGTTAAATTGATTACGCTTGCGGTGATAACCTTTTCTATATGGATGATATGGCGTATGAGGAATTATGCTAGATTTCAGGATAAGATTGAGGTTTCTAAGGCTATTTCGATAATTAAAGATTTAACTTGTCTAGTGGGAAATTCGTCTAAAGCTACAATGAAGAATGATATGTTGGACTTCAACGTGATTAAGTTTTTCAGTATTAAGACTCGTAGTGGTAAAGTTCTTCGTCCTCTTCCTATTAGATGGGAATTTCCTTCACCAGGCTGGGTCAAAATTAATACTGATGGGGCTGCTAGGGGGTATCCTGGTCTTGCTACTTGTGGAGGTATTTTTCGTGGGAGAATTTATTGGTGCTTTTTCAGCGTTTCTTGAAGTTCAAACTGCTTTGGTTGCTGAGTTTTATGAAGTTATACATGCTATGGAGGAAACTCAAAAAATGGGACTTACTAATGTCTGGCTTGAATGTGATTCTGCCTTGGTTTGTGTTGCGTTTACTACTAGGACTAATGTTCCGTGGATTCTTCAGAATCGATGGAATACTTGTCTTAATTTTTGTGGGACAATCAAGTTTAGGGTAACTCATATTTTTCGTGAAGGGAATGCGTGTGCTGATAAGTTGGCTAATTTATGATTTATTCATAGAGAATCATTTCATTGGTATAAAAGACTCCCAGCTAGTCTGTTCTTAGAATTCTTTATGAATAAGTATAATCTACTTATGTATCGTTTTTGTTAACATATGAGTTTTGGTCTAGTCCCCCCATATTTTTGTATTTTTGTATTTTTTTTAATAATATTTTTTTTTCATGTGATGGCAGATGATTGCTGTTACTTGAGGTGTCAGCTTATCTGAGATGTCAAGTTGCATAGTGGTGCCTAACACGAAAACTTTATAAAAAAAAATGGTTATTTTAATAAGTTTTTGTAAAATTTTAAATATGAACTTTAGTATTATATTATAAATTAAAATTATCTAAAAAAAACTATTTGGATCATCTAACAAATTAGTTATATGTGAGAACAAATTGATTAATCATAGTTTCAATCATTCAATTAACCTCCTCACATTATTCTTAACAACTACAACACCATTAATTATTTGGGTTAGCGAATACCAGTTGATTGAAAGTGCAAATCAATTAGATGAACTTAATTAGGTTTGTTAGATAAAACAAGAAGAAACAAAAGTAAAAAATGAACAGGTTTTATTAATAACTTTTTTTATTTATTATTCTATTTTTTGTATTTTTCTTCAACAAAAACATTTTTCACTTTATTTTACTTTTAATCACTTTCACTTATCATTTTAATTTTCACATTTTTTGATAAAAATAATTAGGTGTAATTGTAATTTTCGGTCCCCTATTTTGGAACTTCTTGTTAGGACAATAAATATTTATACATATATCATAAATATTATATTAACTAAATTATTATTAATTATTATATTCTGTAATATCATATTTTAGTCTAATATTAAACTGCAGAATACGTCTAAGCAAAACGTGTGCATGCAATCTCTGCGTATATTTTAACACCTTGTATTTTCTTTACATATATTTAAAAGTATAATAATAAAATATTAAATTAATTTATTAAAGTAAAATATAAATTAAACTATTATATAAAAAAAGTAGTTGTTAAATTGGAATACAAATTTTAAAGAATATTAAAGTATCGTTAAAAAGAAAAAAACAGAACACAACCGGGCTAATGGGGTGATCATAAAACTGTCACATTGTTATTCTCCATTTTAAAAATTTAAAAGATATTAGAATATTTTTTTATCAATAATAACAAATAAAATTATGTTGAACACTTAAAGGTTTGCACCTACTTATATACTAAGTAAGACTCTAATCTCTAGTCGATGTGGGATCTCCAACACCTCCCTCAGATAGCGGCCCGATAGCGGGTGACACGATTGGCCCAACAGAAACACTCGCTAGGATAGGCTCGAAAATGGCTCTGATACCATATTACAAAGTGGACTTTAAGCCTAATTCAATCCCATAAAACCGGTTCATAGGGTTGAGGTTTGCACCCACTTATATACAATGAAATGCTCTAATCTCTAGTCGATATGGGATCTCCAACAAGTTTTGAAAAAACACCTCTCTGTCAAATCTGTATTTTAATTATAACTAAATTCTTACAACAAATTATCAGGTATAGTACTATTTTTATTAGCTAAAAGTACCTTGCATTATACCAAAATAGGTAAAAAAAGATAAAAATAAATTCATCCTAATTATAACTTCTTTATACTTAACAATCAAACCGGATGGTGTATAACTTATATGTATAGTTTACATAGGTAACTAGTTGTTGGTATAACATGTACAACAACATTAACATTAGGAAAGAAAATAATCAGATTTTATCAAAATTTGTTAGAACTCATATAGTTATGAAATAATGATATGACTAATGAAGACATCTAAACAAAATTGAACATAGAAAATATAAAATTAAAAATGTTGGTAGCGTGGTTCATGTAGAATATAGGTTGAACAAACTGTAAAATCAAATCGTAGAATAATAAATAATAATGCACATCATCATCTTAAGGATCTTACAAACTATGATTCTCACACATCATATTTAATTATAATAGAGATAAACACTTACCTTGATCCATGAAAGTTCCTATGTGAGCAGTTTCTTTAATTTTCTTTTCTCAATCTATCTCTTGGCAATTCAGTTTTTGTCACACCCTTTATTAATGATCAACAGTGAGACAACCTTCTTTGTAGAGACAAAACACTATTTTTATTCTTTCCCAATTTTCATCATATTATCTTTTCATTAGGTATCATAATATATATATACTTCTCATATTAACCAATGAACCTTTTATTTTATTAAATCATATTCAGGCCAAAGCCTGAAATCTATTTCATACGAGTCACATTATAAAATTAATTTACATAATTTTCTAACACAAACTACAAAGGTTCTTAGCTAACACACTTTTTGATATTGTACATGTGTTACATCCAAAACAAACTGGATATTTGTCCCAAAAAAATTAATTGATTTGGTGCACTCATAATAAATTGATAATCATGCATGAGAATACAATTAGAAAGAGAAACATCTTTTTCCTGAAATCTTGAAACTATATTGACAAAATCACAGTTATAAACTAATATATTTCAATTTGCAGTTGTCAAAGTAACATTTTCCTTAAAGGAGTTGCATACATATAAGCAAGTTGATCCCTACATATAACACATACCTACTCCATACATTAACTTGCAATTATCTACCTCCACTCCCATTTTCACCACCTTCCCTCTAATACTTACACCAATGCACATGAAAGGGGATATGACTATAACGGCCATAGAAATCCAACCAAATAGAAAGTGTTAAGGTTCACATTTGTTGTTGTGCTCAGTCATATCCTCCTATTTACAACATCACATCTTATCATTTATAACATAACGAAATTGTTATAATATTTTTTTGGTGAACATCCCCTCCCATTACTTCTTATCTGATGGAAAAAAAAACATTATTGAGAAACCTTAAAAGACAATGAGAAAAACAAATACCACCACCAATAACTTTATTATGAAGATCGATTCTCACTAAGTTTGTTGTCAATATGATTAGAATCTGCGAAATCATGTGAGGAGGAAAAACATAAATGAACGAAGTGGTTTGGATGAATATTTCTAAATTGAGAAATTAATGAATAATTAACTTATAATTATGAAAAATAGAGTAAGAATAAACGAAAGTGTCATGAAATTAGCACACAAGAAGGCGGAACTTATTATATTAACAAATGTTAATAAATCACAAATTTCTTAATTTACAGTATTTAATAATATGGATTATTTATAAATTTCTTATAAAATATTTTAAAGATCACCAAACGGATATTTGATACACAAGTACTTTTACTCTTTCTTTTTTATCTTTAACTCTGTTTCTTGTTGGTTCTCTCAAATTAATTTCCAAGGAGTCATTGGCATGCAATCATCTTTCAAAAGATATTATTGGATAATGAACATAGTATAATTGCATATTATATGCCGAATTTCTCATAGCTCATTGTGAAATTTTGAATTCTAGTAAAATTGGAGTTCTTGTATGAAATAGTTGTGCAGCACTATATTCAAAGACTAATTGCAACTTTACTGAGTACTTTATTTTAATAGCAAGAAAAGCTCAAGATCAAGATAATAATAAAACTGAAACAGTTTTAACTTAATTTTATCAGGAATTGCAAAGAATAAAACAATAAAAAAATAGTCTTTAGATTTAGATCGACTTCTTAGAATAATTTATTTATAATTATTCTAGCTTTTTAATCTTAGAACTTATTTTCTTCTTTATAAAATGTTTATGGGATGTATATTTGAATTTATATAAATTTTATCATATTTATAAATTTTTTTAATCCATTTGAAAACATTTATAATTATAATTAAAGATATTGACAACATGCTATAATATAATTTTTTATAATGATAAATTTAGGGTTAAATATGTGGTTATTAGAATTGATATCATATCCTATATAAAATGTACTTCATTGGTTATAATTATAATGAATTTTGAAAAGTACAATTTTTTATCTTGGTTTTAATTATATCCGATTTTTTTTATCTTACCACTAACTTTTAAATTGGTAACTAATATAAAAAAATGTATTTTTGTTATTAATATATGTATTAAATCTATTATGTCATATATTATGTATATCTACTAAAAGTTAAATATCATAAATATATAATCAATTAATTAGAGTTTGTAGGAACTATGTTTTACACATTTAACCGATTAAGATACATAAATAACTGATTAAATGTTAATTATACTTCTATAATTTTCTTCATTTTCAATTTATTTTACTTCAACAAAACATTTATTTATACTAATTTTGTCGTCTCTTATTTTTTCCTTCACTCTTCTATTTTCTAGGTTTCTTTTTCTTTATACTAAGCACAACATTATTAAATTATTTTGTCGTTAGTACCAACTTTTGTTTCTCATAAATCCATTAATGTTGATGCCACATTATATAGCTAGATTTTAAATTTTGGCAAGTGTGGAGTAAGATAATATGTTTTTTTATACATGAATAATCGTTCAAGTAGCTCAACAACTATAACTACATTTATCCACCAAAATAACTATGTGTAATGTTTCCTTATTTTAGCTTGTAAGTACTTCACAGACTCACCAATTTTAATGCAGTATGCACTTTGATTCACCGAAAAGCACCACTATGCACTTTCAGGTAAATGAGAATACTAAAACGAGTCCACCACCTTGTCTTTTCCTTAAATGTAAATATTGAAGTCAATCGCTCTCTCTCACACAAACAAATTGAATCTATGATTGTTTGTAGTTGGAGAAAGTTTACATAACTCACATATAAATAACGTTGTTTTTTAAATTTCATGTTTTAAGTTAATATAAGAAAGTAAAATGCTTACGGAAAATTGCAAAGCCATAGAATTCTTCATTCTTATCAAATGAGAATAACAATCATACATATAGAGTTTGGGATATATTGAAATGATAATTCACGAGATATACACCTATTGAATAAGAAAAAAAAAATTGAATTATTAAATAAGCAACATATGAAAACGTAAATTTCCGAAAAATAGAGTAGATTAAAATGATCTAAGTAAAGTTATAACTCATGTGCTTATATAGAGAATGAAAAAACAAAACAGAACATAGTTAGATGGTTTTGTTACAAGATCACTATACAATCTTATAATGAGACTGTCTAGTCATACAAGAACTATTAGTTGATGATCATTTAGTTTCACCAGAACCACTATATAATCGTACATGATCGTTAATCATTATAGAACCATTAGACGATGGTCATATAGTCTGACCAAAATCGATAGACAATGGGTATAACTCAATAGGATATGGTTGTAGCAACGAACTTTCTTAGACCGGAAGAAAACACATTTAATTAGTTAAAAAATAGTCTTTATACCATTTAGATGTTTGGATTTGGTGTTTATTAGACACTAACATTACTCTATGTTGCATAAGAAACTTTGTCCTTGAGTTGGAAATATTAAGAGTTGACACTATTCCGAGAATGAACAATGTTAGAGTAATGAATTAGGCTAATAAAAGGATTGTGTGGGAGACTTTTAGGAGGTGTGTGGGCTAAATTGGGAAATGGTTATTATCATACTAAAGGAGATATATTAGGTTGGGTCCTAGACACAAGTGATAGAGCAAACGTTGGTGTTGTGTGAGTTTTGGTTGGATTGTGGATGGGGAGTCCAACATAAAGGGATTAGGTGATGTATGCAATGTTAAGGCATAAACAACTAGATACAAGTCTATAAGATTTCCAACAAGTTATCCAAAGTTTTGATGATAACAAATAATTCAAAACTTTTGTATATCTAACAAGTTAGTGTGGACTAATTTAAGTTGCTTCAAGTAAAAAACAGACATAATCTATCATTTGCTAGATGTCTTATGAAGAACCTTTAGATGACCTAAGACTAGACTACATGCAACAAAAACATGAGAAGTATTATGGAGTATTGTTAGACAATCAAAGATTAGACAACTTACAAAGGAGTGTCGGGCGACTCATTTAGAAGTAACATATGCATGAAATGTTAAACTACTGGGATTAGGGTAGTTGATGAATTCTCTTGGCAAGTGAATCAAGTCAGTTGTAGTGTATTGAAAGAAGGTTGTCGTATCCTTAGGGATTAACAAGTATAATACCATTATAATTTCTTTTATAAAGAATTGCATAAACATAAAATTATCAAACTACATAATGGATATTGAAATTAAAATGAGAGAGTTCACAAAATTAGAGTTAAAGGGTAATTGAATATAAGGATTGTAATTCTCAAGTATATATGATTAAGTATTGGGATTGAATGAGACTTGAAAACTAATATGTTTATTGTTTATACATGCAATATATTATAGGTTCTCTTGTTCCATAAGACCAAACTAAGTTAATTCCTTAATCTTGGTTATCTAAGAATCCAATCACAATAAATCAATTTCTTGATTAATGTCGTTTGACTCCCACGTTAAGATCTGAACAATGATAGCCAAATACAACAACATTGTTCCCCAATAGTTGAAATCTTTGGTTGGTTTAGTTTATTTCAGAAAAAGAAAGTATTTCCCAATAACATTCAATTTCTAAAATCAAGTACAATGATCCCTCTAGTGTCAAACATTAAACACAAAACCAAATCAATTAAGAATGGAATGTAATTGCATATATAAATAAAGAAATTAAAAAAAAGTTATAATGTCATTCAATCCCAATACTTATAGAAATTAATTACTCCTGATGAGTAGGATGATTCAATGAGTACAATGATAGTCTGCAACCAAAAATATCAAAATTCTAAAAATATCTTAAGTTATAATTATCCACCTCTTGACACTAGTCTTTTTCTTTCTATTTATATTGCTAGATAATTTGTCTTTGGTTGATTTTCTACACCCAGTCCTTGGATCTTCTGCTCAACAAATTGCAATTCTTCATATGAAGCTTTCCTTTATGTTGAGTTTCTCTATAGCTCGCTCAACGAATTACTTTTCTTCGCTTTGAGGGATTCCCACATGCTGAGCACATTTGTGGCTAGCTTAACATATTCTAAACTTAAAATACACCTTACTTTGGAATATGTCCACTCGACAACATTTATTTCTGCTCAGTGCTTTGAAGTGAAATTTTAGGGTGTTTTCTACCTTAATTATGCTATGTAAATTTCCTGCGCTCACATAAACTTCTTGCGCCGATTCAAATCTACACAACTGTTTCTTGCTTTTTTTGTTGCAAAAAAATATTTAAGCATAGGTTAAGAATTTAAAGTAACTTTTCTAATTGTAAACCTTTTGAATTTCTTAGTTGGTAACAATTCTCTTTTGCTAAAAGTAATGCAATTTGTGCAAATTAAGTGCCTAAATCAAGTAAAATGACAAGTAAATTTGATACTTATTAGTAGGAAACTTCAATGATATATTGGACACCAAAAAAAACGTTTACAAGTTTAAAAAATCAGTCTCACATACTTTAAAGAAGATCCTGACACATAACCTATTAATTTGAATGATGTATACTCGATTTGTATGGTTAGTACAATGAACATATATAGTTATTTAGATGAAGTGTGTTATTTTCCTCAACAAAAGAGTACAATCTTGAAGTGTCAGCCTAAAGTCAAACATTTATATTGAAAAACTTTGACACTAAGGACAACAAAAGCATTGGGTTATAATAGATATTTATGTAACACTTATAAATAAAAATTCATCGTGTATATGAAAACATGACAAACAATCATACGTGCATATGTTATTATTCTTTCATTCTTTAAAACTTATAACGCTCAAGAGATATCACTTTTTAGATGACTTGTATACGAGAGTGCTTAATTTTTAAATCTTTCATTTTTTTGTGAAGTTATTCTCTAGAGAATGAATACTTGTATTACATATCCATTCATTTGAGTGTGAAACCTTGTAAATAAAATTTTACTATTGTACAACCTAGAAAGACTTACTTAGCATGGAGAGACATTCTGCACTTGCGTTAAACTCAAGGGAGTCCCGTGGATAGTCTAAACAAGTTTTGCGTACTTACGTAACACAAAAGTGACAATAAAAAATACTTGAAAACATTTATTTATTTAGTGAACGTAACCCATGATAAGGACAAACTAGTGTAAAAGTTTAAGTGATTATTTTCTTTTTCTATTACTTGAATATTTTCTCATTTAACATTTATAAAGCATTTTAGAAAGTTTTTCTATGAACATTTTGAAAAAAAAATTTGTGCTATATAAGAAAAAAAATTGTTCCTCTTAAAAGAGTCAATCAAGGGGTGCAAAACCATCAAAGTGAACAAGTTATTATTTGGATGGGTAAAAAGGTTGGAAAAGTTTGGATGGGCAGAAGGTTGGAGAAGGTTGAGGGAAGGTGGAGAAAGACAATGTTGTATGAGATGGAAAAAGAGTGGGTTTTATGTTTGAGTTAAGACCAAAGATGTATAGGGAAGTGGGTAAGGGGAAGGGTTGTTGTGGTCAAATGGATGGGGGAGAGGGTAAAGTTTGAGAAAACATAAAGGACGAGGCCATGCCATGTTGGAATTTAATTGAGTGCTAAAAGTTGGAGAGATTTCAAGGTGCTTTTGAAAGTTTATAATTCACCTAAGAAAGTAATATGTAAAATTATGAAGACAAAATAAAAAATAAAGTTATGCATTGCCCTCAAATGGTAAGAAGAGTCGTATATGTGTGTGTTGAGTTCATGATAAAATTACACTAATGAGCAAATTTAGGTTCTTAAAGAAAACATATAATTATTCAAAAACAAGATCTTTAAACCATTTAAGTGTTGTAGTTTATTTAGAGATGGTAATTGATTGCATTTATTACCGATAATGGTTGTATTAATTATAGTAATAATAATAGCTTTGAAAATAGTAATGCTTTTAAGTTGTTTTTGTTAGAAAAAAATCCCATGATGAAAACATCCAGCAATGTTTCAAGAATGTATAATTTTTTTTACTACCTTTGTTTTTCGTAAGAAAATATTAACCATTGTATTTTTGGGTTAATGGATATTTACTCTATATGAGAGTTTGATATTCTCTTAAAACAGGGTTATATATATTATATTATATATTATATGTTTTGTTATATAACAGCATGTAAGTAAATCCTGAAAATTAGATTAACACATAAAATCGTATAAATTAATTGACATGAAATTATTTGTCAAAAATTTATTTCATTTTAATTCCGAAATTTCAAACATGAGGAAGAATTATGAGTGGGTGATTGGAAGCTAAACTCTTTTGTTATGATGATGAATTGCCATAACTATGAAGTTATTAAATTTGATAGATTTTGCATTAGAAGAGAGATAATAATTGCACATAGCAGATGGAACTAAACAAAAAGTAACATAAGGGATTACATTATATATAGGGTGGGAAAGTGGGCCCCAAAAACCTATGTACTACAACAACGGGTCAGAGACAGGTCCGGCTATTACTGCATCTTCTTGTCTACCAACTTTCTTTCTCTCTCTCTGCTCATTCAAAGTTGAAAACATTAGGGAACACTGTCACAGTTGCAACTCAAAAGCTTCAAACCCAAAGAACTACTTCCTAACTTATGCCAGAGATGAACTTTCACCACATTGTGTAAAGATTGCATTTTTGCCCCCACAAGCACACCCCATTTATCCACTATGGTTTACGAAAGGATCCAAAAGCCTCAGGTCTCTCTCTTCTACCTTTTTCATCCACTTCACCTTTTTTTTTGTTTTTGCTTGATTTGCATTTTTCACCATTTCTCTCCCACCCCTGTTGTGTTATTTGGAAAGTGAGTATCATTTTTTTAGTGTTCTGCATAGTGTAAACTCTTGTTTTGATCTGTTTGTTTTTTGGGTTCTTTGATTTGCCTTTAGCCTTATGGAAACTTGGGTTTGCAGAGTGGTGGGGGATTTTCACCGGGAAAATTGAGGAACATGCTACTGGGCGTGGAAAAGAAGAGGAAAGAAGAGGAAGAGCTTGATTCTACTTTCACGAGATCTCAGAATTCGGACATGGATGAATCTGGTACGTATGCTCTTGGGTCTTTATCTTGATGGATGTAATGCGTCCATCAAGATTGCGATTTTGTAAATCTAAAAGATATATATATGTACTTCCTAAAAATGTAAGATTTTGACTGAGTATGGTTATTCTCTATTATCATTATCTCCCATAGTTTTGTGATGAAATTTAGAAGTGTACTATGATTTAAATTGTATAAAAAAAAGGGAGAAGAAAAGGGACCGGACATTCTTTCATATATAATGTACTTGCGTACTTGGTATCTCAAATATGGTAACCTACAAGTTAAAGCTTGTGCCTGTCTTTCTTTTGTTTCAAATTAGTTTATACAATGATATTTGTAAGCAGTGTCAAATATGTAAGTGTTTGTTATTGTGGATGGTGTTTCCTATTCTGGTCGCAGTCGTAAGATTACTTCTATTTGACATATCTGTTACAGGTGGTAGCAGTTCTGATCATTGTAAAGATGTAGATGTTGTGAGTGTCCTTCCTGAATATTCAACTTCTGCTTTAGCTCGCACCAGTAGCATAGAGGCAGTTGGTGATGATCGTTTTGTGAAGGCTAATGCAGCAGTGACTTCAAGGAATAGAATCTTAGAAGACCCTTCTACAGATTATGATAGTGGGCATGATAATGTGAGCATGTCGTCATCAGTGTTTGAATTTCAAAAGGCAGAGCGACCTACACAGAGAGTGCCAGTGAGGCCATTCTCAAAACCAGCACCATCTAAATGGGATGATGCTCAGAAGTGGATAGCAAGTCCAACATCAAACAGGCCGAAGACTGCGCAGGCTCAAGGGCAAGGGGGGCATGTAGGTTCACGTAAGGTTGGTAGTCATGGTTTTGTAAGCCGGCAACCTTCAATGAAGGTTGTTGTTGAAGTTCCGGATCAAAGAGAAATTGCTTTAGATGAACCGGATACCAAGCAAATTGATACAAATCAAACTAAGATGGAAAGTGGAGGACAGAAATTTGTGAGTTGGGAGGCTGATCCCTATGCAATTGCAAGTTCTTGTGGTAAATGTTTGATTGTGTTCTGGAATTCATTACAGGAGATAAAAACATACTTTTAGTTTATTCAAAATGTATATATTTGATTTTTCTGCTATTTTTGTCAAAGATTATATGTTTTAATCACTTGTGTGTGTTAATCACTTCTGTGTGTCGAGTATATATGTTGGCTCTGCAATTCAGATGACACAAGCTTAGTGTTAATTCAGATCATAATTAGAAATCTTGTTCATTAGTGTTGATTTATTTGAAGGAGTTAAATAAAATGTGTTTAGTTTTAGTAATTATAGTTCATTTATGGGACTACTAACTCTTTGTTCTGTTTTCCCTTTCTGCTATTTTATGTTGACAGTTAGCCTTAGCCAGCACAATTCATCTCTTGCCATCCAGAATGCAACAACATTTATTCCTCCCCCTTCAACAGCTCGGTCAGTATCAATGAGAGATATGGGAACCGAAATGACCCCTATTGCTAGCCAGGAGCCTTCAAGAACCGGTACCCCTGTGAGGGCAACAACACCAATGCGCAGCCCTAATTCTTCCCGGCCTTCTACTCCCCCCAGATCCTCCCCTGCATCTACTTTAACTGATCTACATAGTGACAATCTGAATCTCAACAATAATGAATTGTCCGAAAAGGAGCTACAAATGAAAACCAGGCGTGAAATAATGGTCCTTGGGACACAACTTGGTAAAATGAATATTGCTGCTTGGGCTAGCAAAGAAGAGGAGGATAAGGATGCATCCACTTCCCTGAAAACAAAAGCAGAACTGCCTAAGAGTGTTGTTGAAGCACGTGCAGCAGCATGGGAGGAAGCTGAGAAGGCCAAGTATATGGCCAGGTCAGTTTATACTATCATGTAACTTACGTTGCTTTAGGGATGTAAATCCATTTAACATACCCAGTTGTTCATTTATAAATTAAATTTCATTGAGCAAAGGGTGCTGCCCAAAAGCTCCTTGCATGAAGAGCCTTGGCATCTCAAAGATATAAAAGTAAATCAATTGAAGTTGCTTCATTTAATAGCTTAAGCTTTCTAGCGTATTGTTCTTTGTCAATCGTCTATTTAATTTTCTGCTACAAATAGATCCATGCATATTTGTCAATGAATCTGGACCAATCATTCTCTTTTGGTATTTAATATTTCTACTACATTTCTTCTGTAAGTAGCCTTTTGTAAAACTTTTTCATGTTTATGGTTTCCCCTGGTTTCTTTATAATTAGGCACCTGGCTTCCTATGTTGTGTTCGAACAAATCATCATAAATGACTTAGTGATGACAAATCTAGGCAGGAAATGTGAAAAGAAAGGAAGAAATATAGCCAAGGAAAGAAATATAGTTACAAAATTGACTTGAACACTAAAAACTACAGTGCAGAACTTCAAGGAACTAATTCTTTTATTTGTGTAGATTCCAATCATGTAGCATGTATAGTTATCCAAGATAAAAGAAGAAGATTATCATTCTTGGTAGTGTACATGCATACCTCTAGAAGATACTCATTGTTGCCTTACTCCTTTTGACCATGTTTCCATCAATTCAGTATCCTAACATTTGTTTGAAAGTGACTGCAATTATATATCTATCCCTCATGAAATGAAAACAAGGAAACAAATAATAAAAGTCAAGAGAAAAATTTAGAAACCAAGGAAAGATATAAGGCCAAAGTATCTGAATTCTTAAACAACGTGTGGAGTTTATGGCCTATAGGTGTGTGTGTTTAATTTTCATGTCAGTTTCTTCGGAAATAATAGCTTAAAACTTGTCTTCCCTCCCTTAGTCAGAGATATGTTTGTGACAAGATGAATAAAATTTCTAAATATAATTAACCACATTTTCAAAACATGAGACCAATATTTTATGGGCATTTAAACAGTTTCAGAAACACGGTAACATCATTTTGCATTATTACATACTAAAATTCTCTGAAGCAGGAATATGGTGTTAATTACGCAGGTTTAGGCGTGAGGAGATGAAAATTCAAGCATGGGAAAATCATCAGAAAGCAAAAACAGAAGCCAAGATGAAAAAAATTGAGGTATACGCCTATCATTACTAATTATGTTGTTTCCAATATGGTTCTTTAATTTAGTTTTTTGGGACAATTCTTTGGACATTAACTTCTAGTCCTAATTTGGAATAATATATTAGTCAGCCTAACAATGGCAACATGTGTAAGGAGATGAATAAGAAACGCTAAGTAATGTAAAACTTCTGAATGACAAACAGGAGAACATCTAATATATTTGAATCCCTATCTAACCATAATTTATAAACTTGTAAGTTGTAGTCAACTTCATAGGGTCTAGCAGAAATGTATCTCACTTTAATAGTTCAATTTTTTCTATACTTTCTTTGAAATATCTTGCATGGAATCATCTATTTAATGTTCTGCAGAAGTGAACAGTTTACTTTAAAGAACATTTTATTTAATGTGTAGAATGCAGAAGTAATAATTTGTATGATATGGTTATCTTTAAAATTTTATTTTATATTTGTCTACCTTCTATTGTTCTTTTGTTCACTGGTTGTTATGCAACGACTGAAACGCCTGACTTCCAAACATGAGATAATTGCAAGTTATGATGTTGTGTAGCCATAGGAACTAGGAAGGTGATTTTTAATGAAATATCTATCTTGATATTGTATTGCTTCTGAAGATAAAGAAGGAAGCAATGATGTTTATGAGTTTGAGGGAATTTTGTTTCAAGGATTGGCATTGTATTCTGCTTATTCAGAGGGATGTTATCCATTTGGGACGCTAGAGTGGCTACACAGTAGACTCTTCTTGAATCCATTTGGTAGTTAATGTATACTCAAGTGGGTGTGATATGTAAAAAATCTGAATTTAATACCTAATTGTATATTGCTATGGCCTTTAATAAGAGAATGTTCTTCCAAGTTGCAAATATGTTGCATGCTTCGATGCTGTGGTAGTATGTGCTTTGTGCATAATAGGACATCCTTTTTGTTGCCATCTGATGTGATCAGACATTTGTCTTGTGCACCTGATGACTTTGGCTCAATGCACAAGGTGTGGCCCAATATTTCTGTTTTCTTGTGTTACTAATTTGAGAAAGCTTTAATAAAATTCTGACGACTAATTGTAGGTGAAGCAATGTGCTGTTCTCTTATTGGTCAAGACATTGACAACTACAAGAAGTAAAATAGTTTCTTTGTAGAAATACCTCCAAGAAGAATGATAAGAAAACAGAATTCAGATTAGACTTTCCATAATTGTAAAGGGAAATTACAAGGCATGTAATGTAACACATGCCATGGGCCTACTAATAAAATACGTTCTTACATCCATTTTGCAGTAACATATCCTAACAAACATCTTCTAAAGTCTCTTATTCTCCTATTATTAAATGTACTCATTATCCCAATTCCTCCTAATTGTGCTTTGAGGTGTTATAAATTAGGCTTCATTCATGTCCATATCAATACCACCCGGTTCAACAAAACCTTGTCCTCAAGGTTGTAATTCTTGCACAAGTAAACCCACCTCTCCTGTGATGTGTCATTCAAAGGAAAACCTTGCCATTAGAGAAGAGCCATTTGCATAGGTCCATTCAAATAATCCACAAACTATAATTAAGCTCATAATGGTCAAGGGAGTAACCAATGGATCATAATCCACAAACTGTAAGACCTCCTCAATAATTTAGTTAGGAGGAGGTTCAAGGTGCTTTTAGGATAGAACAATGGAAGACAATGTGAATTTTGAAATAAAAGGGTAGGGCTACTTGGTATGGACCCCAAAAGCACTTAGAAAGCTTATGGTACTCCTCTTTAAAAAAATGAAGGTTTGTCTATTTGGTTGCAACTTCACATAAACCCAAGGGTTCACCTCAAAGTTAAGTTCTACAATGTTGATCAATTGTGGTTTTCATAGAGTTGAAAGAAATAGATGGAATGTATTTCTGATGTGTTTTACAAATGTGATTACAGTCTCTATTTATAAACTGTTTTACAACCTAATTAAGGAAAGAAATAATAGGTAATGAAAGCCAGAAATAATGGGTGTTTAAAGCTGTACAAATCAAATAAAATCAAATTACTAACAAATCTGTCCTAATGAATATAGAATGGAATCTGCACTTAATTACAGAATAATTTTCCTGATTATGCAACACAGCATTGTGGGCCTTGGTCACTCTCTTTTGCATTATGGCCAACATCTAATAACAGGTGACTGATGCAAAATCGCACGCATCAATGGAGGATGTGCCATTAACATAAGTAGAAGTGGCGGGTGGAGGCTTGCCATACATAACATGGTAAGAGAGAGATCGAATGAGGAAGGAACTAAAGTGTTATGATGAAACTTTGTCCATGGTAGAAATCAAAGAAGCCAATTTGGTGCAAGTGAAACTCATAAATACTGCTCTATACTTTGTTTCATAACTTCAATTTATCCATTTGTGTGGGTGCTAAAAGGAGCTTATCTAGAGAAGGGTGTGATTGAGTTTAAACAAATTGGTCCAAAACTTGCTAATAAAAATGAGATCCCTTAAAAAACTAAGCTCTTGGCAAATCCATGGCTTTTGCAAACAAGCTCAATGAAAAGCTTTGGCCACTTTGTAAGAAGTAAAGTGAGTTGCCAACTGATGAGTACATGAATAAAAGACCAAGAAAAAGGATTAAGATTAGAATAAAATTGTACATTTTTATATTTGACCTTTATTGGGCCATTGTATTTGTTCCTATATTCTTGTGACTAGAAACTCTCTATGGACATTAATTTCTATCAGCTAATTAAATAACTTACTGGATGAGCCTAGTAGTTTTGGTCCATAGTGTGAATAGACTTATGTTCTCTTTTGTTGAAGTTAAGACTTATTTTATGAATACAAGCTTATGCTTTATGAGTTGGGATGATAATTATTGTTTGAACTTGTCCCAATGTTGACTAGGAATATTCAGATTGATTAAGTATAGGTATGAGTATGAGTAATACTCAATTTTTTAAATTAGGAATGAGGATATGAATGCATACATGTTCATCTCGTCTCCATATCTATCCTTGTTTTAAATTACTAAAACACCCTTAGTTAATTTGGTAATCTATTTTGAGATTTATGCAATTATAATTTTTTTTCATTGTTACTTGGCATTGAAGAGAAGAAAATCATGTTTACCTTTGCTTTGATTTGTTTGTAAAAAAATTATTGAACAAATATTTGAGCGATATGAGTGTGGGTATGAGTATATTCGTTACCCACTGAGTATGAAGATGGGATACAAATTTCATATGCATTGGATATTAGAGATGAGAGATGGGAATGAGTATGAGTTTTTACTTTGGGGATGCGACGGGTATTAAATCCGTACCCATCCCGTCTTGTTTCCATCCCTATTTGTGAGAGAAATTCTCTTTAGATTCTTGAGTAGAACTTTTGATTCTTATATTTGAATTGTTGTTCAAAGTAGCAAATCTTTCTTGACATATCAATCATTCGTGGCTGTGGCATTTTTTTCATCTTCTAATCTCCTTTTGCATTTTTTATTTTTCTTAATTGTTCCTATAAGTTTGTTGAGAAGGATCTTTTTCCATAATCCGTTATTAGATGTTCATAGCTTCTATTCATAAAATGAATCAACATAAACCTATTTGTATTATGATCCAAGAATATTAAGGGCATCCTCTAATTTGTCCTATCCAATAAATTATCTAATTAGCTAATAAAAAATAAAGTCCATAGAGAGTCTCTAATTACAAAAATATACAATTTCTATTCAAATCTTAAGTCTTCTTCTTGGTCTTCTATCCATGCGCTCATTAGCAACCTCCAAATGGATTCTCTCATAAAATCTATCAACCACAACGAGTATCATTGTGAAGCCACTGGGAAGAGGAAGACCCAACAATAAAATCCAAGGGGAGATCCCAAATGGCAGAGGTTGGAGCAGCTTGCCATGTTTATGAGATGAGTACTGAGTCTATTAGCACTAATGCCCTGAGAAAGAAATTGTTGTATATCTTGTAACATGCTAGCCCAAGTAAAATTACCAGCCAATCGCTTCACTGTCTTAGCTATCCCTGCACGTAATCTTATTGGTGATTGATGGAATTAACGTATAAGGAGATCCTTGAACCTTAAAGTGGGGCTAACCCAAATCTTACCCTGCTTCAACTACAAACCTAATGATATTTAAATTGAGAGAGAATCTAGAGTAGTCAGACACTTCTCACACAAATCCCAAAAAGTAGGATCAGTCTACAAGTCCTGTTTTAACTCATCTAAAAACATGAATTGAGGGGTTGATAAAGACAAATAAGAAGTAGGAGTCTCTTTCGGAGGGCACAACAATACTGGTTTTGCGTGACTTATATTTTATCTCGTAATTATAACCCTTCACTTTGGACAAATAATGTTACTACTCAGGGTTTGAATCACTTGGGTCAATAGTTCCTTGAGGCTCTCATGATTAGTTTGAATGATAACGAAATGGCCTTGTAAGTATTGGTGCCAATGCTTCACAACGCTAGTGATTGAGTGCAATCCTACAAAGGAGACATGTGCCAAGTGTGAACAAAAGGGTTTATTGAAGTAAGCAAATGTGTGCCCATTCTGAAGTAGGGCATCACATGTTTCAAAGTTTGAAGCATATGATTATACCACAAAAGGATAAAAAAGGTCTGACAGTTAAAATTAGTGTAGTTCTAAGAGCCCTCTTAAGAACTTCAAACACCTGCTTGAAAATTATCTTTCTTAAGAAGGGAGTTCTAAGGCTCAACAATGGGACCGTAATCACAAATGAACTTGCAATAAAAAAGCCTTACAAACCTAGAAACCTATGTGAGGCCTTATTTGTTATGGGACTTGGTCAATTAAGGAAACAATATGTACCTTGGCCGGATCTAGAGCCAACATGCCCATGAATAAGAAATGATCCAAATAAGCCAATTTGAGATTGACCAAAAATACATGGCTTGAGGAAAAATTGATTCTGAGCATTTGAGACTTAATGCTCCCAATGCAATAACCAAAATGTTGAAGAAGACAATGATGGTCTTACAAAATAGGGGTTGGGAGAGGTCATTCATCATAGCTTGAAATGATGTGAGGGCATTACAAAGCTCAAATGGTACCACAATGTACTCATAGTTTCCATCACGAGTTTGAAAGGCCGCTTCGTGCATATGAAAGCCAGAGAAGTAAAGTCCAAGTTGGACAAAATGTGCATTACACCCAACTTGTCTGGTAACTCTTCTATCGTTGGGAGAAGAAACTGATCCTTGATTGTAAAAGCATTTAAAACATGATAATTCACACACATTTGCAGGTATGATCTTTTTTCTGGGAGTTTCACTAGTTAAGAGAATGTACTAGTTATTGGTTGAATCCATCCATTTGACAAGCATAGCACTTTGATTTTAAATTTCAAGTTTTGTGCATGTGGGTAATGGTATGACCACACATTAACAAGGACGGAATCTGGGAGTAGAGGAATAAAATGGTCACTTGGATGCGAAGGAGATAAATGGGGAGGGTTCCTAAAAAAATAGACGAAATCTCGAAGAATGATGTCATCAAAGCGATCAGGTTGGTTAGATGAATGCTTGGATTGAGTGCCCTCAGCCATAATTGGTGGGGGATGTACTCAATGAAAGCACCAAATGATGTATTATAGTTTCTCTGTATTTGAGGTCAGAGATACCTCCAAGAAGAATGATAAAAAAGAGAATTCATATTATACGTTCCATAATTGTAAAGGGGAATTACAAGGCTACATAACACCTACAATGGGCCATGTGCCTGCTCCTCAGAATATGTTCTTACATCTATTCTTCACTGACAAATCCTAATAAACATATTCTAGAATCTGATTATTCTTCTATTAACAATAAATATACTAACAATGCCTCTTAATTGTCCTTTTGGGCCAAAAAGATTAAGCTTCACTCATGTCCATACCAGTGTAGATGTATATCAAATAGATCTGTATTCTTAGTTCTTTAGACTGTACATTTTCCCTTTAAATTGGGCATTGTGATAACACCAAATCAAACTTTTAGGAGAATAGTGTGATGGGTTGCTGAATTGAGAGTTTGATTGCTTGATTGATACATCTGAATAGGAAAACCAGATGTTGATGTTGAAAATAGTAAGCAGTGGTGACTTTGAAGTAGGTTTCTAACATTTTAGCAAACTTTGTCAGCAATAAGTGAAGAAGTCACCATAATAATACATAGTATTGAAAAACAAAAACTTTGGTTCGTTACCCAAAAGTATAATATTTTTATAATAATAATAATTATTATAAAATGTGGTTGCAGGTAGAAGTTGAGAGAATACGTAGTAAGGCACATGATAAGCTAATGAATAAATTAGCTGGTGCAAGGCATAAAGCTGAGGAAAAACGAGCAGCAGCAGAAGCCAATAAAAATCATGAAGCTGCAAAAACTGAAGAGCAAGCAGAGTATATACGAAAAACTGGTCATGTACCTTCCTCATATTTATCATTTTCTTGCTGCAGTTGGTGCTCTTAAAGAAAAGCCAATCCTTTTCAATGTGTAATTTTTTTGTTCTTTTGGCATGCAATGCCTTTTGCTGCTTACACCCAATCATGTTAAATATGCCTATTGCATTTTCTCCGGGGTGTAAAACATTACCTTCTGCAGAATAATTGCAATTTGGAAGTGCTATGCTTTTTTCTCCAGTTTATATTTTCTGAATTTCTTTTGGGTTTGATAATTATTCCTAGAATTTAGTCTCGATCCAAATTTTGTAAAAATCCATATTCAAAACTAGTTTGAATTAGCATTTTTCAAAAACTACTTTGTTAATTTTTTAGATTTAATCTAAAACATTTTTTAACATTAAGAAAAAGATATCTAACAAGATTTACAATTTGGTATATATTATTTTATTAATTATTATTAATATTTTCTTATGGACCTTTTCCTTTGTTATACACGTCTCTTAATTGGGTTTCTTCTTGCACTCCATCATTCTTTTTGCACCCCATCATTTTTCGAAATCTTGAAATTGTCGTATTTTATTTCAAAATGCAACTTCCATGGTAGTGTATGGGTTGTAGGTGAGATCATGGAGGTTGTTGCAACAAAGGTTAAGATTGGTGAAGGTATAATGGAGTTGATAGTGTGCTGAGAAGGCATGGTTTGAGGTATAAAAATGAGGTGTATTGTACTTTTAAAGGTTAGGTATGGTGGCATGAGTGTTTTTGGAAGTCGGGTTTTGGGAATGAGTTTTAAAATTAGTTTTCTGAAATGGGAAAATGAATCTAGAATTGGAAATTTGTAAGCGAAAAAACGCATTCTACATTCTACTGGAATGAAAAGTTGTTTTCTAAATAGTTTATAGAAGTGAAAAACATCCATTTCGGAATGGGTGTTTTGTAATGCAAAGTTGGTTTCCATAATAGACATTTCAAAAGAGGAAAAACCATCCCAAGGTCATTTTCGTCATTTCAGATTTTTGATGGGGTGTAGGAACGAAAATGATGACAAACCCTTCTTAATTTGGTGTCCAAATACAATTGAGTTGATTTTTTTTCATAAACTAGATCTTTCAAATTGGTTTGACCTTAATCCACAGGAGCCAAAACACTCATAAGAATTTGGTTTTTTTCATAAACTACATCTATCAATTTGGTTTAACCTTAATCCACATATTTCAGAGTCAAAACACTCGTAAGAAAAATGCTCATGGGGAGTCTCATGGACTTAGGTAAAGTCATAAGCTATTTTTTAAAGTGAATAATCTTGTTTAAAAATGAAGATGGAAAAACAAACATTTACTTAAAAATATCTTTTATATTCATGAAAAATATTTATTTAATCTAAATCCAAAGCTAGGACAATATGGATAAAGTCAAGAATAAGTCAAGTTAGACTAGACTCTGACCATGTCAAGCTAGTCAAGACGAGCTTAGTTTAGGTCAAGTTGGGTTATGAAATATTTTTTAAGAACTAAGTTGAGTTAAGAGCAATTATGAATCCTTTTTTTTACCTGTTGAACATCTTCACTTCAAGTCTTCATCTTTTATTGCTTCGTCTTTGACTTACCTGTTGAATGTCTTCACTTCTTCATCTTCATCTTTTACCTGTTGAATTTCTTTAAGGATGCAATAAATGCGCTTCATGCAATATTAAATGTTAATATCCTTTTCAAGCAACATTATGATAACTGGTGTGACTTATCATATCTTGGTCAGAGTGCTTTTATACAAATTAAGGAAAGAGTGTGGGAACGTACGAGGCAATTAGTCATTCCAAAATTGTTTAAAGGGTGCTTTAGAATGTGTGTTGATGTGTAATAACTTTATCATGTATTTTAAGAGATATTTGATAATGACTTGGGCTTTGTTAAATCTTCTTGGTGGATGTGAAGATGAGAATATCCTTTGCAACATAAGATAGATTCATAAATGTAAGTGTTAGTTTGTAGTACAATGTGGATGCATATAGCCTTGTGTGATCGTCGCTTATAAGACGAAACATAGTCAATCATCTGGCAAACAAAACTCATTTAGTCTCACATGATCTATTGTATAATCCTTTCATCTTACAAACAAAATATTTATACTTTAAACTTGGTTGTTTCAAAAGCACTTAATCAAAACATGGAAGGTTTGATGAATTTTTTAACATTTCCCCCTTTTTTATGATGCTTAAAACAATAACATTTAAACATGAGTCTTCATAAGAAGATTCCAATATATCAAGTTTTTGCAAAGCAATTTTTGAAAACATATCTTGAGTACAAGTCTAATGGCATTACAAACTACTTTAACACATTGCATTCCATTAGATTAGATTATATGAAGGCGATATAGTATAATTACAATGTTTGAGAGAGATAGCGTAGTTGCAAGAATCGTACTTTATATATTATTATGTTACAAGAGTTGAAAAATAGAAAAAAATAGAAAAATATAATCTTCAACTTTTTCCTTCTAACACCTTCTCCCCCTTAACACGAGTTTCCCCTTAGCTTGACATTTTTGTTCTTCTTCTCCTTCTTTACATTTTCTTATAGAATTCTACCTTTTTAATCACAGTTTTTCCTTTAACATCTCCTTTGAAATTGTCTTCCACACAAACTGTAAGCCTCATGGTTCTAGTAGTTTCTCAAAGCGAGAAACTTTACCCAACCTATTGGACTAAACAACTTGTCGAAAGTATAACCAACATTCTCTAAGTTAGTGATCCTGAGAGAATGATTGGGAATTAACTAAGCTTCTAGAACCATCAGCTTCAGCGAGATTAATGACAGAAGGGATAATTGATCTTTTGGGTTCCATGGATTTCATTTTCATCTTTTTCAACTTGGACAAATGTATGAATGAGAGGGTCATCATGGCTTGTGGTTTGACATGTTGAATTTCTTCAACATTTATTTGATGTACTTTGTTGATGGATAATAATGTCCTTTTCTCTTTGCTTGTTTTGGAGGTTAAGGAAGACCTTGAGCTCTCCATCATACTCTTCTCGAATTCCCCTTGCATTAACTTAGAAAACTCCTTGTATAAGGATTCATTATCAACACTAAAGATAATATCATCAACATATATTTGAATAATAATATAATTTTTATTATGTCCTTTTCAAATAAGATTGTATCAACCTTTCTTCTTACAAACTCGTTTTTTAAAAGAAAAATTGCTCAATCTGTCACACCAAGCTCTAGAAGCTTGCTTAATACAATAAAAGCCTTTTGAGTTTAAAAACATGGTCTGCTTTAGAAACATATTCAAAATTAAGAGGTTGGTTTACATAAACCTCTTCTTCAATAACCATTCAAAATGCACTTCTATCATTCATTTGAATTTTTTTTTTGCTTTTGTAAGCAACAAAAGGCAACAAAACCTTATAGGTTCAAGCCACAACCAATGGTGAATCCAGTCAAACAATATTTTCAATTCTATAAGAAATAATTAAAAGTTAGTAATAACAGTAAAGTGAATGGGAATTGAGATTGTTGTGAAAATTTTTTTAAAGTGAACGATTGAAAATGCTAAGAACATGTTGAGCCTCAAGTTCATTCAACAATGAGTTCTTCATTAGTTGATATATGTATCATTCATTCAATCTCCAAACAAGATCAAATTGACCAAACATGTGTCATCCAAATCAATGGAATTTTAATTAATGAAACATACATCCATTAATTCATTCAGTACATTACTTGTCTCCATGCATCTACTCGTAAGGGTTTTAATCTTTTACCTATTGAATCATCCATCCAAGATATTGTTCAAAATAATACAAACTAAATAAGAATTCCAATTAAAAAACATAAATAGAATTATCAACATGAATTAAAAAATAATTCCTAAAACAAAACCTAGCGTAGTTCGTTATAGATATTGAAGAATAAAATTGCACAAAGTCTGAAAATTCATTATGAAATCAAAAGAGAATCAACCTAAAGAATGTGGAGGCAAAAAAAAAAAAAAAATTACAAAGAAAAGAATAGGAAAATTAAGAAAACGCTAATGCTTTGTTTTACAAAATTATCCCAAAGTGAGACTCAATTTGATTCCACGATTTCTCCTTGTAGCGTATATGTATTTATAGGTTTCTTTCCTCCATTGATTTAGGAATTATGTTATGGTTCCAATATTATTCATGAATTCTTAGTTTCCATCTTTCTAGAATTTTGGAATACCATTTCTTGTTTTGACATGAGTTTTTGTTTCTTCTTATTTTTCCAGATGATTTGCTTCAAAATCTATTTATGAGATATTTTAGATGTTATTCACTAATTTTTTTTACTCAGATTTTGTTTTCTGTTTTGATTCACATAAATAACTTGAACTTTGATTAGTTAGGTCCACTCACAACAATAGACACTCCTTAAGACTTGTGCATTAGTGTAGTAGACACTTGTATAAAACCATCTAGTCTAACACGTCACATCAGACTTTTTCTATACTTTCGTCTTTATTAAACTTAATGTTGTTGAGGTTTTTTCTTCAGCTAATTATTTGTAGATGAGTCATTGGACTGTCTACTCTATGTAATCACTAGACAATTTGCTCTAAAATAGATTATACTGTCTATTGTGAAAGAGATTAGATCGTCTATTATGACTAAAAATGAAAATTTAACATAAATAAGAGTTAAAGCCCAAATAAAACAAATTACATGAATATTATTAAAAATAATAGATTTTCATAATTTAGTCAAAAAAACTATGATTAAAGGTTCTAAGTGTGAGTAAAATTATGTTTATTATCTAGTCTTTATGTTCATTTTTGTATTCCACAATCCCAAAAGAAAGGTTCACCTCACTTATCCATTTCCTTCAAAGAACAAAACATTCAAGAGTATCATAGTAACAATGACATGTGTCATAACACAATGGTATGAAAGGAATGTTAACTCTAGAAATGAGGTGTTTGAATAAATCTTTGAAAATTTCTTAGGAAGATTTTCACAAATAAGCCTATTAAACCTTATAGGGGTCATGGTTTTATAAGCAAGTTCACCAACAATTTTTATAACTTTTTAATGATGGCCAAGAAAGCAATATTCTTGTAATAGAAAAAAAAAATAATAAACACTTTATTTTTATACTAATTCACCTTGAACTATGGCTACGCCAATCCTCTAATGCCAATGAAAAATGGTTTCACTAAATAATCAAATGTTTACAAGTATTATCATTATCACTTATATGTTATAACGAGTACACAAAGTCTTTTCATGTAATTTGGTAAACTTCGCTTAAGTTATAACAAGAGTATGTAATGCCTTTATAGGTTAAGTACACAAAGCCTATCCAAAATAAGTATATAAAGTCTCTTTTAAGCTATATAAAAAGAAATATTGTTTACATGTTTCACATTCAATGGATATGGAATACAAACACTCTTGTTCTAAGATATAACTTCACAAACATGAAGGACTTACAAGGAATATCATTCTCTATATCTAGATTGTCTTGTAGATACTTTAAAAGAACATATAATCTTTCAAAATAAGTGAAACTCGTTTAGTTATTCAATATCTCTAATCTTTCATATGCATGGTGAAACTTCTACTTATAGGTGTCACAAAATGATCATTTGTGACCTAGTGCTTGTAGATTGTACTTTGTTTCATAACTTTCCATTAAAAATGTTTGATTTTATATTGACATTTTACTATTATACTCCTTTTCCTTTTGTTAAGAAAAAGATTTTGCTTTATGTTTGAAATATATTCATTGTATTTAAAAGGGTTAAATATATTTCTGGTCCCTGTACTATAGTAAGAAATTAGTTTTCATCCCTGGTCTAAACTTTTAGACCATCTACTTATAATATGGACATGATTGAAATAAATCATTTTGTATGTGATGTGAAATGATTGTTAATTTTTTTTCAAAGATTGTTAGTTTTTTTTTTTAAATTCGTTGTTATTTTGATTGCGTGTTGTTGTCCAATATAACTACTTCTAATGGATTGATGAAGTAGAATCTTAAATTGAACCAAATCTTCATACAAAATGACCAATTCCAATCATTTTAATGCTACAAACACTATTTAAAAATATTATAACAAGTTAAAGGTATTTAAGATAAGGACTAGGTTTAAATTTTAATTTTTTTTTCATAAATAAAGTTTCACATTTTCTTACGTTATAAAGAAAATATCACTATCAAAAGATTGTTTTAAGCCAAGGATACATGTTTTAAATGGAACAGATTATATATTAAAGTTTGGTTAAGTTTAATCAAAAGTTTTCAAAATAATTTGGTAAGGAGACAGACACTACTTAATATATCAATTACTTTGAAATTTGTTAATAAAATAATTAAAAATAGTATATTATAAAATAGAACTTACAAAAACTGAGAAAAAACTTATTAATAAGTTTCAAATAAATACTTAATCAACTATTATAAGTGATAATTTATTATTCTGAATCAATCAATTATCTATAAAATTACATCAATTATCATGAGAAAATTCATTAATAAATTTTATATAAATAAATAAATAATTATTATAAGGTGATAATCTATCAAGATAACCAATTAATTATCTATAAAATCACATGAATTATCATAATTGATCATATCAAGATAATAATATATTATATTTTTTTAACATAAAATAATTTAAAAAAAATATTTATAGATGTGAGATAAGATTTAAATAATAAGCTTATCTCAATAACTTAAAAATTCATTTAAATTAAGGTAAGATTTACAATATTACATAAAAGTATGAATATCTGTTACTACTAGAAAGATGAGACCTAAAGAACTGTTGAGAAGCTTCATCTTCTTCTTCTTTCCTTTCTTTCCTTAATCTGTTACTACTAATGGTTGACCAATGCTTCAGCTTCATCCCTTAACCTCCTCGTTAATCCTTCAGTTTTAGTTGCTCGTTCACTCGGTCTTCTAGAGAATACCGAATGAGGGGTATCTGTAGAAGGCACTCTGACACTCAAGTCAGCAAGAGGGATCGACACTCAGATGTCAGAGTACAGTAATTAATGACGTACCTACTTCTTAGAATGTGCGCTATTTATATTATTTTAATGGGCTTACCTTGTTGGGCCGAATTAGTGAGATGGATCGTACTTAGAGGTGTATTACCTAATTCTTAATGATGGTTTAGCTTTATTGACCTTGATTGAGCGTAATTGGACCGAAGGAGTATTACTCGATCATCTGGTATCTTATCTCGGTCGCATGGAGTGTTCGGCTGACGAAGTATATCAACCATTCTTCTCCCTCCACTTCCTGCACCAGCGCGACACTAACCGCCTCCTCTGAGACCGCTAAGTACACCAGGATAGACTGATCGGTCCTCGACTTTTGAATGACTGTCGGTGATGATAGAAAATCCTTCAACTGCTTGAAGATTTCTTCGCACTTTTCATCCCAACTGAAATTGGCTGCTTTTCGCAGTAGCTGCACCATCGGTCTTGTTCGTTCGGCCATGCGGGGGACGAACCTGGAGAGGGCCGTGAGGCGCCCTAGGAGTTGATGCACCTTCTTTGTGTTCTGGGGGCTTCGCATGTTGGTGATCGACCGACACTTGTTTGGGTTGGCTTCTATCCCTCTATGGGTCAACATAAAACCCATAAACTCCCCCCACCCTCAACCCCGAACGTGCACTTTTCAAGGTTGAGCTTCATGTTTGCCCTTTTGAGGGCCTTGAACATCTCCTAGAGGTCCTCAACGTGTCGGTCGAAAGAGTCGGATTTTACGACAATGTCGTCCACATATACCTCTACACACCGACCGATCAGATTTTGGAAGATCTTGTCCATAAGCCGCTAGTAGGTCGCTCAAGTGTTATTCAGGCCGAACGACATGACCTCGTAGTGGTAGTTGGCGTCGACTGTCATGAAATATGTCTTCTCTTTGTCCCGAGGGTGCATGCTTATCTGGTTGTAGCCAGAGTAAGCGTCTAGGAAGCTGAGAATTTTATGATCGACCGCTCCATCCACTAACCGGTCGATGTTGGAGAGTGGATATGAATCCTTCGGGCATGCACTATTCAAGTTTCTATAGTCGACGCACATCCTCCAGTTACCATAACAACATTGCCCAACCAAGTTGTATATCAGGCCTCGCGTATAAACCTAACCGACAAAAGCTTTTCAGCTTCTGCTTTAGCTACCAGACGTTTCTCATCGTCATAATCACTCTTCTTCTGCGCGATCGGTCGCACTTCCTTGAATACCGACAACTTGTGGGTGATAATGTCTGGGCTTACCCACGACATATCGGACGAGGTCCATGCAAACAAATCCATGTTCTTCTTCAGCGTGGCGTGCATCATCTCGGCCTCAGCAGCCGCCATGGTCATGCCAACGTAGGTGTTGTGCTTCTCGTCCAGGAGGGGTACTTGCCGTAATTCTTCTCTGGCTTCCAGCCTATCTTCGTTCGTTTGGGGTCCAGGTCCACCAAAGCGACTGTGGGTTCCATCGGTGTCGACTGGGCTTCTCGGGGAGAGTTATTTCTCTTAGAAGATTTGTGTTCAGGGGAGCAGTCATTCCTCAAGGGCTCCACCCTAAGGCTCTCGGCATAGCATTCTCTTGCTTCTTTCTGGTCGACATAGACCGTGAGGATGTCTCCTAACGGTGAAGGGAACTTCATCGCCAAGTGGGGTGTTGACACGATCGCCATTAGCCGATTGATGGATTGTCGTTCAGGGAGGATGTTGTAAGAAGTATTTGCATCAATCACCAAGTATCTATTCTTGATAGTTTTGCAATTCAGTTGCATGAACTTGGTTGTTATCTTCCTAAGTTCGTCCAGGCTAGCAGCCAACTGCATACAAAGATTGTCGACAAACGGTCTCGGTCGCAGGGTTGTAAGCATATGGTGCATGGCAACGTCCACGCTAAGGTTTTGGATACTCATTGCCACCTTGCTGAACTTGTCAACGAAGGTCCTTAGCGATTCTTCCTTCTCCTGGCGAATGCCCACCAGGGCAAAGGAGGTCAGGTGGTGCAACTTGCTGGTAGCGAACTGGGTATCGAACTTTGATACGAGTGTTGCGAAGCTGTCGATGAAGTTGGGCGGGAGCTTGGTGAAACAACTAAGGGTTCCTCCCTTCAGGGACGTGGGGAACAATCGGCACAGTACTGCATCGTCCAACGTGTAGAGACTCATATGGGTGGTATAGTCGTCCATATGCTCGTCTGGGTCAGTTGTACTGTCATACCGGTCGTTGTTGAAGCCCTTCCACTTGTACGACAATGGAGCTTTTATGACGGCGTTGGTGAAGGGTTGTCGACGAACCGAGTCCAGGGTGACAGTCGTTCTGGCCGACTTGTTGAGACAGGATTCACCATCCATCTCATGGGTGAGAACCTTATCCTTGGTCTCCTCAACCGGTCTCGGGTTGGGAGGGGAGGTGTATGACCTGCCGACAACATTTGTCGGCCCAACGGATGGTCCTCCCTCCACCAACTTCTTCTTCATCTCCTCATTCTCCGCACGGAGAGCTGCATCTCTTGCTCGTTCTTCCGTGAGTTCCTCATTTTTTCTCTTCATCTCGACCATCTCTCTTTGCAGAGACAACAACAACGCCATTTGGTCTTCTTCACTCATCCTTTCCATGCTTCGGGTTGATACCATCTACTATTGCTCTTCAATTAGTTTCTCTCGGCCCCATGGTGGACGCCAATTATTCCTACTAGGGAGATGAGACCTAGAGAACTGTTGAAAAGCTTCGTCTTTTTCTTCTTTCTTGTTAGACGGTTGGCCAATGCTTCAACTTCCTCTCTTAAACTCCTTGCTAATCCTTGGGTTTTAGCTGCTCGTTCACTCGGTTTTCTAGAGAATACTGAATGGGGTACATGCAGAAGACACTCCGATGCTCAAGTGAACAAGGGAGTTCGACACTCAGATGTCAGAGTAAGTAATTAATGACGTACCTACTTCTTGGAATGTGCGTTATTTATATTATTTTAATGAGCTTACCTTGTTGGGTCGGATTAATAAGATGGGACATACTTAAAGGTGTATTACATAATTCTTAATGATAATTTAACTTTACTGACCTTAATTGAGCGTAATTGGACCGAAGGTGTCAGTCGACCTCATGAACGTGTATCGTTCAGTCGACCCGATTGCGAGAACCGAAACATGATATTGACTGTTTGGCTTATACCACTACAATATCTATCATCAAAACAACCTTCTATAATAGGTTTTGATATCCTCCCTTATTATTGACGATGACAAAGCAATAACACCATTAAAATTTGATGGAATATTTTATTTTTCCCCTTTTTGAAATCTAAAAAGGTGTTTATAAAATCCAAGTGTTCGATTAATATAATGTTATGTTATTTTTGGCGTGTATGAAAAAAAAATCTAAGGTGAGTAATTTTTGTGTGTTATTTTAATGGAATTTTTTTCTATGCTATCAATATGTTGTAAAATGAAAATGTAAAAAAAATAAAAAAAATTATTATCTTATTGGCATTAGAGTTTGAAGATAGAAAAGATAATGGACCAACGGAAATAAGGCAAGTGTCCCATTACATTTTGGTATGAAACATCGAAAAAGAATCATTAACACACAAACACAGAACAGACACATTAATAAGAATTTCTACAAAAATAATAAATAAAATGAAAACAGAAGCCGAAACCAGGCTTGGCTCACCCTTACCCTTTCCTCTATGCTCCATATAAGCCCATTACATTCACATACTCGAACCCACTCTCGCTCTCTCTTTCTCTCTCTAAGCTCTCACCCCAATTTCTGTGGCGGCTCTCTCTCTACTAATTCTCTCTTCTCAGATTGAGATTTGGATCCATCTTCTTCTCCTGCTCTCTGTCTCTGATTTGATCTTTTCCTCCTCTTCGTTTTTTCTTCATCTGGGTTGGGTTGGGGTCTTCAACTTCAACTTCAACGACAGCTATGGTTACCCCACAGCCACAGCTTCAGGTTCAGCCACCACAGCCCGCGCCATCTTCGCAAGACGAGGCCTTGAAGAGGAACACCGATTGTGTCTACTTCCTTGCATCTCCTTTGACATGCAAAAAGGTTCTTTCTAGCACTTTTTATTTTGTTTTTTAAAGGAAAGAGAGGGGAAATCCCCTTTTTGCCGCTTTGGGAATTCTGTATTTTTAGGGCTTCAGATTCGTGTGTTTCTGCGTTTGGTGGGTGTTTATTTTCAATGGGGAAATCGAATTTTGTGTAAAAGGGGTTGTGGGAATCTGTTTATGAATTCCCGAATTTTCAAAATTGGGGAGAGCGATGGGGTATTTTGTGGATATAGAGGGTTTTCTTTAACTTTTTTTTGGATGTCTAGTTTTTGTGAAACTGTTATTATTGATCATTGTTTACTAATTGGATCTTTTATGGCTTTATTTTATTGTATTCTTTCACCCTTTTCTCTTTTATTTTATAAGGTGAGGGGAATGAGGGGGAATGGGGTTCTTGAACTCTATTACGATTGGATATGATTTTTTTCAATTTTCTTTAATTTGGTCAATCCCGTGGATCCCGCTGATAAAACATAAGGTTGGATCAATCATGTTTAGTTTTTTTTGTATGGTTTAAAGTGTTATTCAATGTATTCATTGTTTCTGAAAGCAAAGCAGAAAATTTGCATAATGAATGAACCAAATGTTTAACAAACTGCTACTACGTGGTGGCTAGAGCGTGTACGAGTCATGTTGATCGATTAGTGTTCTGTTAGCAAGATCTGGGATGGCCACTGGTGTTGCTGGCACTCTTTTGCATAATCCTTGACAACATGTTACTTTTATCATCAAACAATTTTCAACATTTTACATCTTTGTTTTGATAGTTTTTCTGTCAAATGCGTGTACTTGTTTCCATAGTTCTTCTATTAATGTCATGCCATTTTTTCGTGGCGAACTAATCAAGTATTTTACTGTCGTCCTGTTCTTTTTGTGCCGTGCTATTCAAGTATTTTTTCTATCTCGCAGCTTTTAATTTTGACCGCAGTGCATATAAATTAATTTTAATGTGATGCTGCTTTTTTGGTGCCGTGAGTATGTAGCATTGCAACGTTTTGATATATGGTTTTTGCATATCCGAAAGAGCATGTATTGGTTATCAATGTGAGGTTGTCTGGTCATCTAAACATTTTGAACTCTGGATTTTGTTGCTGGCGTCATTTTGATTTGTTTTCTTTTTGTTGGAACAGGGAAATGAATGTGAGTACCGCCACAGTGAGTATGCACGTGTTAATCCTAGGGATTGTCGCTATTGGTTGAGTGGCAACTGCTTGAATCCCAAATGTTCATTTCGTCATCCAGTGAGTGTCTTTATTTATGACAACCAAATTTTATACTTTCATGCCTATTTGTCTATTTTCCTCTGTTATTGTCTCGTTGTTTGGATTTTGCTAACTGCATTTTGTTTTTTCATTAAGCCTCTTGATGGGTTGTTAGGAACACAGGCAGCAACAGCAGGTGGACCATCTGTATCTGCACCCCAATCACAGATTCCAACAGCATCTGCAACACATGCACCTTATAATTCCAGTAAACAAGCTGTCCCTTGCTTTTTCTTCCAAAAGGGGCTTTGCTTAAAAGGTGACAGATGTGCCTTCATGCATGGACCTCCTGCTCCTAGCACTGGTAATAAAGTAGCTGCTCAGGTTCCAGTTACCAGCCAAGGAGCTGAGAATCCAAGTTTTAAGAAGCCTTTTGGAACCAATGACAAGTATACTCAGGAAAGGAAAACTTCCCATGGAAATGTTGCAAAGTCAGGTGGAGGCCCTGAACTGAAACCTGCCCCAAAAATTGAATCTGCTCCTAAAAGAAATATGTTTGAATTGGAGAAGGAAATGCCACCACCCACTGTAGGATTTGATAATGAGACTTCTAGGTTTAAGACAAGTTCTCCACCAGTAACAAATGGCCCTACTGTGGTCCGGTCAAACCGTCTGCATCAAGCTCGTGTGCCAGATGATCACAATTTCCACAGTGGCAAGGATAGTGATGAGTTTCTCAGAGAATCATCTCCTGGGTTCGATGTCCTTGTAGCTGATGAACTTAGGAATTCTGATTACTACCATGGGGAGGATGAATTTGGTAAAGCAAGAGGTCAAGATGAAAGGAACCTGGACTCTTTGAATGAATATGATTTAGGGCATTCTGGTGATTATGGTTTAGCAGCTGATATTGATCGGGAAAGATTTCGCGTGCCCCAAGGTTATGAATCATATGATCACATGCAGGAACCATATGTTTGGGAGCAGCATAGGAAGGCTTCAGCCCATTTAGACAGAAGGACTCGCCGCAGATCTGACAGTCCTGAAAATGCAGAGGTCTCAGATCTCCGACATCATTTATCCAAGCGCAGAAAGGGCAATGGTTTGAAATCTGTTGTTAGTCATGATTATGCCCTTGAGGGTCATGGTGAGGAACAAAGTCATCGATCCTTTCCTCGGAAGGATTCACTACCTCTGAATGAGAGCTCCCTCGGTAATCGCTTCCGGGGTAGAATAAAAATTCCTGCAAACGGTGGCACTGATCAGCTAGAGAGGGATGACAGAGGGAGAAATAGGGGCAGGCTGTTGTCTGGAAGGTTGCAGGCCACTCAGCAGGGAAGGATCCATGATAGAATGCGAGGCAGGTTGCAAGATGATGAGAGGAGAAACTCAAAGGATCGATTGATGGGGAGAGAACTAATAGGTGGTGATTGGAGTGATTTTGCTGGGCCAAAAAGTCTTTCTGAGCTTAAAAATGGGAGGAACACTGAGAATAGGGAACTACAACCACTGGGAAAGAGAGGAACTTTAAGAGATGATCACCCACTATCTGAAGATGATCTTCAGTTTGATGGTCCAAAGCCTCTCAGTGAAATTCTGAAGGAGAAGAAGAGAGGAGGAGCTGGAGGCAGAGCTGGTGCAGACTCAGGGAATGGCAAATCGTCTGATATTAAAAATGAAGAAGTTACCAATGGCTTAGATCCTACACCGGTCACAAACACACAAAACGGTGTGCTGTCTGAGACCAAGGAATATGTCAACAATCAAAACAATGAAGAATCCAAGCTTGAGGTGAGTGATGCAGTTGGAGGAGACACTGTTGCAACTGATGGTCAATATGAGGAGGGAATGTACGATGAAGCCGGTGAAGATCAGTATTACGAAGGTGATGAACCGAGAGAAGGTGATTACGAATATGAGCAAGGTGATGATGGTTACTACGAGTATGAACAAGGTGAAGAGGGTGAAAATCAAGAGGAAGATTACGTGGATGAAGATGGGGATGATTTTGCTAAGAAGATTGGTGTCATTCATTCATAATTGTCGAAAATCTGAGAAACAAGGGAACCTACTCATCATCAAATCTCTTACAGGTCTCTCTCTCTCTGACTGGGCAGCATTTCTGCTTAAAATTTGCTTGTAGAACTCAGAACAGCTATCACTATCAGTTTGTTTTCTTGTATTAATTAGTCCTTTTTACTTTTAAATGTATTTTCATCAAATTTAATGGATATTTTTATGTGATCAGTGGGGCTTTTTGCTGTGCTCTCCGCATATAAATGTCATGCAGAGTGGTGCAGGCCTTTAACCTTAGAAAGTTAATAACATTTGCATTCACATCTCACTTTTTTTTATCTTATACTTTAATTCATCTGCTCAATTACAAGCCATCCTAGCATTTCTTTACTTCTTTATACTCTTCAATTCAATTTCTTACTTCATCTTCAATGGAAGACTAGTAGTTATATCACAATGTCTTTACATCTGTTTTTGTAGATTTTCCTAACTTAGATTATCTTTTAAAAGTTTTTTTAACTTTGTTTCGATGTAATGTAAGAATTTATAAAATCTATATTTGTTAGTAGAAGAAATATTTTTATTTTATTTTTATGATTCAGAATCTTGAGATACAATGGTTTAAATTGTGTCATATTAATATCTTTCAATAAAACATTTTTATAAACCTCAGATTCTAGACAATCTTGAAATAACTTTGAATTAAGGTGGGTCCAATAGGGCACTTGGTGGCTTGTTCACAAAAACAAAGTTTAATATGATTTTTATTAAATTTGTTGAGCAAAATGAAAAGAACGATTAAATAAACACTGGACATGATTTTGTTGTTTTCATTAAAGTGAACAAATTAGCGTTTGGTAAACAACCTGGATATTAGGATTGTTTCTACAAACATGTAAAAAGTGTATTCATTATTATGTTTGTTCTTTGATTTCTTTTTCAACTTCGAAAATATTCTCTAGATTTAGAAGGTTATTTCTACAAAAAAAGTAAAACTAAATTCTTTCTTGGAATTTTTAAATTAAAAATAACATAATTAAGAATGTATAATATTTTTAATGGATAATTAATGATTTGAAAATATGTGATTTGTTTATTTTGTTGTTTATCCTATACTTTGTGTTTTTAATTTACTATTAATTTATTATAATGTATTTTTTACAAATTAGTATTTTTGTTGTTACCAGCATTATTATTACCATTACTACATAATCTTTATTGTAATTACCATTGTCACGTACCGTGAAAACATTTTCATCTCGATAATCATTGTTATCCCTATTTGTATTAACATCTTTGTTATCATTATTATTCTTGTCTAGCCATTGTTATTTTCATTATTATTACCATCAATATCATCTCATTATTGTCTTATTGTCTCCATTATTATCATTACTAGAATCCTCATTGTTACTGTTACTTTCATTATTTTCACTTTGGACTTTCATATTAATAATATGATCATCACAATCTAGTCTTTATAGTCTATTACAATGTTGATAAAATAATTATTGTATTTTCAAATAATATTAAATTTTGATGAACTAATTTTTTTAATATAATTGAGATAAACGAATAATTCAACAATTATATTAATTATTAAACTATCAAACAATAGAATGTCACTTCAAATAAGTTTCAGATGACAACATATAAAACTTAATCACTTGAAGACACAATGTTCAAAAACACACTTTATTATTCTAATTCCAATGAAAATTCTAATACAATAGAACAAACATTTTCTCAAAATATATGCTAAATTTAGTGTTGTCAATAAAAAAGAAATAATGTTCAAACCAAAAGGTATTTTATACAAGTTGAGGACTACAAAGAAATTATCAGCTAAAAGCTACTAACCCTAATAAAGCTCTAACACCTAAATAAAAGATTTACCATGCTGAAACAACAAACAATATTGTGTAGACTCATTCAAGGAAGAAAGTTAATTGATTAAAGTTAAATAAAATATAATAAATTTTATTCTTTTATTCAAACATAATAAATATTTAAAATATGTAAATGTAAATAATAATTTATTTATAAATATTTTATTACTTTATAATAAATTGAATAATTAAAATAAAAATATGAAAATAATTAATAAGATGAAATTAATTTAATTTAATATTTTGTTAATATATATTTTATAATAAAAAATAAGTAATTAAAATAAAAAAATATTAAATAAAATTAATTAATTTAAATTTTGACTAATTATTTTAATATATTTTTATTCTAAAATATATTTGTAAAATAATTTTTATTTTTATTTTGAATTTCAGTTTGACTTTAATTTACATTTAAAAAATATATATTTCCTTACATACAATTTTAAAATAAAAATTATTTAATGTTATTTTTTAAATATATTCATATACAATTAAATTTATTCCATCACATTAAATTTAGCACAATTTTTTCACATATACATCTAATCTCAGTTCTCATCGTTCTTTTCTTTCTGTTTTTTTTTTTTTTTTTCACTTTTCTCTCAATCCAAACAAAATATTATATAATTTATCTTTTGTCTTCCAAATAACACTATTTATTGTTGTCAAGAGTGAAGTAATAAAATATTAGAAAAACCAAAAGTAATTTAGTGAAAAAAATATATTTGTGTGATTTATCTTAGTAGGAGACAAATCAGATAATTAGAAAGAACTTTGTATACTTGTGTATGTTATAAGTAACAATAAAAAAATACTTGTATAATATTATAATTACAAAAGAGTCTTTTAAGATTTTTTTAAAAGAAAAAAATGAACTTAACCAAGTTATATTATAGAGAACTAGTATAAGAAGCAAGTTATTACCTCTACTATCTTACACAAACTTTGCAGAAATATTTTTCACTTAGTTTTATTTGTTAGTAGATAAACACATATATCTTCTACTTATGGTGTCTTTTGAAATATCAAATCTTTCAAAATTTATTTTTAAGTTTTATTCAATCATTCTTTCTGAACTAAGAAGTTATTTTCATTCATTGTTGTCATCATGTGATCACTACTTATCAATATTTGGTCTTCATTGTCAAATAAATTAAATGATTAATGTTTATTGTATTTTTATTTCATCATTTTTTCATTAATATCATATTTTGAGTATAAAATAGACAAATTATTGATATATTTTATTAATAACTATACAAATATTATCTTGAGTTTTACAATTTTGTATGTTTATAATGTACAGATAAAATGAGTAAAATAAATTATTTTTACATGTTAAAAATATGTTTTTTTTTATTAAAACAAAATAAATCGATATCAAATATGCAACTTGTAATTTTTGTTTAAGGGTAGGCTAATTGTAATCATAACTTCCAAATTAATAAAAGTTAAAAAAAGTTAAAAACTATATAAAAAAAACTTTTACAAATTAATTTCAAAAAAAATAATTTTAATTTTTTTACTTTAAAAGTTTTTATAACAAATCCAATGCAGAATTCTAAAACAAAGCATTTTAGTCATTTATGACATTTTATTATACTTAAATGATTGGAATATAAATTTAAAAAACCAAACCTTGATACAGGATGAAAGAATGTTGTAACTCTCTTGTATTTTGAAGTATAATAATTTACATTAAAGACGTAATTATTAGTTTATGTTTGTTTATGTTATGCTATATACTTTAATTAAGATGTAAAAGTTAATTTATTTAAAATATGTATAAAATAAAAGTTTATAAGTAACTTAATATTTGTTGAATTAATAATTTTTTTTTTCTTGTTTCGCTAGTCAATTAGCGATTTGGATTTCAATTTTTGTTGTTACTTTGTGTTATACATCCATGGCCTTTCAAACTTTTTTTAATAGTTATTTTATTTATCTGATCCAATTTATGATAAAAATCATATTATATTAAAAATGCAATAAATACATATATCATATTTCTTGTAATATTTTTTTCTTTCTCCTACCTCAACTCATTAATTTTATTTTGTATGTAAACCTATTTAAAAATAACATATACACTTAATATGTAAATTCAAATAAAATTATCATCTTTTATTAAGAATTATATAAATATTTAAAATTCAGACAAAAAGTAATACATACTGTTCTACTTTAATATTTCTTTTTGGTGGAAAATTTTCTTATTTACTTATAGTTATTAAAATATTATGTATTTTTATGTTTTTATTTATATTTTTAATATCATTTTACTTTTGTTAATATGATTTTTATTACACTAATTTCATTTACATTCGAATTATGATATTTTATGCATGTCTGTTAAATTTTTTAATTTTTCATGTATGTATTATGATTATAAATTATAAATATTATTGTCATGATCTATTGATCTAAAAATATTGGTTGAAAATATTTAAATGTGACAATGTTATTTAATTACAAATTTCAAGCAACAATAGTTATATATATATATATATTTTAAATTATAAATATTATTTTTTTATTTCAAATCCAATAATAAAAATATGTGTATAAACAGTATTTTGGTCAATTAATAAATGATATAATTTTTTTTTTTATATTTCAGTCACATTAATCACATTATTTATAATATTTTCATTCAAATTTACTCATTTTTCAATCATTCAAACAACATAATTTTTTCACTCTCTTTCCTCTCATTTTCTTTCCTTTCTACTCTCACCCTCATCCAAACAAAGACTAAGAGTACACAAGGAATCAAATCCACATTCAGAATATAAGAGTATAATTAATCATATGTATGTTTTTCTAAGGTAAAATGAAGCATGTTAGTTATAAAATAGACATTTTTTTAGTATTTTTTTCAATTCAATCCCTTCTAACTTAATTTTTTTTTTGTACTTATTATGCTTTGTTTTTTTTTTCAAAATTTTTATTTATCCGATCAATTATTTTTAAATTACATCTTATTATATTTATATTTTATTTTTAAAAGGTAAACAAAGTAAAACATTTTATTTAATATATTATTAAGATTCATCAACTTAAATAAAAAAAATATTTTCTACTTTCTCAATTTATCTTTTTAAATGTTATTGTTTTAGTGTTTTTGTCTAAATCAATTTCACTTTATTTTATTTAAATATTTTCTAATTAGCGAACGAAATTGAGTGTTTACAAGATGCAAAAATGACCACTGTCTTTCATCTGACCAAAGAGGTCCATTCAAGATAAAAGTATAAGTCAATATAAAGATCACGAGCTAAAACTACTTCTTCACTAACCTCTTAACACAAAAAACTTTTCAATTATGACCCAATTGTCTGCTCTATAGATGTGCTCTTTTACCATAGATTGGTGCAAATGGTTATTGTACCTACATAGATGAGCATTGTTAGCTATCAAGAATATTGCATAAAGAAGAAGTGCATTTAAAGTTGCATGAAGTTCATTTATGTAACATCCATATTCAAATCTCAATAGACTCAGAAAAGACATCAGAAGAGCTGATGTTATTCAATAGATAGAAATTGTCTCTTAATGGCTATCTTCTTCCAGTACTAATATAAAGTTTTTCACGAAGAAGTCTAATAATTATATTCTTTCAAAAACACTCCCTTAGTCAAACCTAATGATCAAATCTTCAATCCACTTATGTTAGCTAGGACTAGCTAAAGGGAAAAAAAAATACTTATTAAACCTAGAGTTGTTGTGGAAAGAATACTAAAGGATGTAGCCAGTTGTGGCTAGAAACTCAAAGAATACTTCTTGACAGGGTCAACCAAGAGTGATTGTGATTCAAAAGAATACACAATTATCCAAGAGTAGTTAGATGCAAAGAATACTCAGTGGTCAGTCAGGATTGACTTGAATACAAAATACTCAAAGGGTTATCCATGAGTAGTTATAAGCCCAAATAATACTCAAGGGAATAGCCAAAAGTATCTATAAGCCAATAGAACACTCAAGTGTACTTTACAACAGTATTTGTCTAGTTGAACTTGACTTGTTGGTCAAGAACTTGATGTAGTCTATTGAGACAAACGAACCAATATGAATTGTTGCGTACTTTGTCTTTTTTCTTTAGCTCATTTATATTACATGATATTATTGTTTGTGCTAACTTAAGAAAGAAGGTAGCTATGAACAAGAATTTAGAAAATAATTTCAAACACATAATTTTGTCAATTACTTTACGTCTGTAACGCATAGTCAAATGTGATATGATTGTACAAGTCCGGTAACAGATTGCATGTTAACAAAACTATCGTCTGATTTCAGACGATGATTGAAAAAAAAAACTATTAAAAACATAATTCAACCCTTTATTCTTATGTTCTTTAATAATTTCACAAAATTACTTGTTGAAGTTTCTTTTACAAAATCAATGAATTCAATATCTCAAATTGAGAAGATCATAAATGATATTGCTATTTCTTTTATATGTCATTTTTAGTTGAAACTTTTTCAAGTAACTTTGTATTTGTGCTTGCTTAGTTTTTTATAAGAATTATCAAGGGTGTGTTCTTATGACATGGTTCCACAAATAGTATAAGAAAGCTCATTGAGTTCAAGATCTTGTGGTATATAGGATTTTCTTCTTTTATTGGGGTTCTTGTAAGACTTAAAAATTAGTGGAGTGACATAATCAAGGTAATTAGACAATTAGATGTAACTATCTTGTAAGGTGAACCAATATACATTCTCTTGTTTTTATTTTTCTTTTGTCTCTTACATATTATACTTAAATTGAATATTAGTTGTATGCTTATGGAAAGTAAAAAAAACATTGATATTAACATTTTTTGAAGTTGGAATTATGGAAAGTTAAAAAGACATTGATATTAACATTTCTTGAAGTTGGATTTCTTTTTAGTTGAAAGTGCAACATGTTCAAAAGAAAATAATTTATTAATTTGCAAAAATATTTGAGTATTGAGTACATTTATTATTATTTTTTCTATATCAAACTCTTGTTTTATGGAACTATACCAATTTGGATCTTTCACAACTTGCTTGACAATTTTTTGGTTCAAAATATATAAGAATCATCAATATCTTTAATTTGAAAAGTTCATTTACAAGTTTTTATTGTATGAGTGTTCATGGGAGAAGGAGATGACTCAGAACTAGATGGATTGCCTTGTGGAGGAAGATGACGTAAATATTGAGATAAAAATTAACTAGTATTTGATGTAGAGTTGTCGTGTTATAAATATGAAACTAAGAGTTATGATCATGAGAAAAGAGTAACAGAAACATAAATAATAGGCATATGTTGAATGAGGAAGTATGGGTATGTTGGCATTGGAAACATGTGGAAAAAAGTTTATATAAGAAAAAATGGATTAATTGAAGAGAATATCTTTAGCATACACAAGAAAAGCACATTCTTGAAATCTAAAATCAAATTTATTTTTGTTATAAGCTCTTAGGAGAGGAAAACACGAACAACTAAAAGTTTTGAGAAAGCAATAATATCCAATTTGAAATAGAACAAAATACAGAGTGTTAAGATTAGAGGTTGTAGGAAGTCTATTGATGAGGTAGACGACAATAATAAAGGCACGATCTCATGTTTTAATGATGAGTATGAGGATATATTACTCTATATTGTATACATCAACTAAAAACTTTGATAAAGGTTTGAACTAACCACCCTCAATTTGTTTGAAAAAATTGTAATTCTACCAAGACTTAAACTATTCAAAAGTGTTAAAGTATTAGATGTTCTTGAGAATATAAATCCATGTTGTTAGGCTTTGACAATTTGATCAAAAGAGTGTAATATCAATAATTTGATCAATGACATTTTACTATTCATCGACCAACATACTCTTGATTAGATTCTTGTAGTTTTAATCTTAACAAATTATATTAAGTTTTGATGAATTTTATATATTTTTTTATCTAAGTGTGATAACTAGATAAAGTAATCACACTAGAAGAATCAATCTTAATCTTTACAAATACATTCGACAATCTAATTTCCAAATATATACTTCATGTATAACACCTAAACAATGCTCACAAGAAACTCACTCAAAAGAAGACAACAATACTCAAGACACTACTATCATAATAAGACACAAATTCACTCTTGAATTCTTTTAGACCATCTTAAAAGCCATGAATGATTGACTCATACATTCTCATAAAGATTCTAACATAGCAAATACTCTAGAAAGAGATATTTAGTACTAAGGCAAACACAGCAACCACATTCTAACACCGAACAAATGCAAACATCTAGAAACAAATTTTTAAACGTACCAACTGAACGCCACTCCTAATATTCTCGTGTTTCTTTTTCAATAATTCAAACCTACCATTCTTTTCGTGGATTATGAACTAGGTCAAACCAAACATTCAAATACCAACTGGTAGATATTTGATACTAATACTATTTGAAGACGAAACGATTGGCTAAAATAGCTAAACCACAATGCCGAGTCCTCATCAAGCAAGAGCCTCAATTAACGCTAACCAAAATCAAGATTTTGATTAATGGTATCTTCGAATTGCAGCAAATATGCCCCAGGTATGAATTCTGATCGTTCTTGAGAGCATACTTCCAAATTCTGAATGCTTTTGTTTTCTGGGTACGTTAATAATCTTAATGTGGATATTTCATGATGGTTTATCAAGGAACAATTCAACTTGGAAATTCATTAACGTATTGCTACTGTTAAAATTTTAGGATTTTGTAAACAGCTATGTTGATATAGATTCAAACATGAATGCTAGAGAACGTTCCAAAATAAGGAAATTTCCATTTAACTTAGTCTCGGTTAAAATTTTAGGGATAATCAGATACAACGTCGAAATTTGAAAGAAGCATAGTAATATCAACTAAAATATAAATTTAATTTAGCCGTCGCCAAATTCACCGAAGAAATGGAAGTAGGGAATGTAAAAGGATTGAATGAAGCAGGAACGAAACCGAAAAGGAACAATACATTTTCACCAACTTGTAGCAGTTACAAGACTTAAAAGCTATTATACAATAATTTATATCAGTGTCCTTTTCTCCCAAAAAAGGTTGCTCACTCATTGTGTTGAATTGTGGAATCTGACTGAAACGGCAACCACATTTTCCTAGAGACAATGCAAAATATCACTTACATAACACAATCCACCACGTTTGACAATCCATTAAATGTCACGTTTGAAAACCTACAAACCTTAGGAGAACTTTAAAACAATGATATTAGCTTTGTCACTCAACAGAAGAAAGACTGACTTCTGTGTCCTCTAGAAATTATCCCTCGGGTGTGAGAAACTTCAAAGAAATCAGAGAACCACCAAGGAAATACTGACTTAGTTTTCTTCACATGCTATCTTTTCAGCGAATGGGATGATATTGTGTGATACCACGCTTGGGTGGCAGCTTCCTCAAAATGAAAAGGACCAAAGAAGAAGGCAATATTTCCACCATCTGCACAAAAATGTGAAAAGGATGAGGTAAATGACCTAGGACCCCCTTTTTTTTATTACTTACCCTTGAGAGCAAACGTAAAATATCTACCTAAATCATTTCAGTTCCTTTTTAATTGACTTCAGAAAATTAATTAGCCGTTTTTTTTCCAAGAGAAAGAATTCCACCAGAAGTTGAAAAGTTTATCAGGATATCAACCCCTAACAACATGAATAGGAGGATTTGAAACAGCAATAATTACTTGGTTATCCAATTTATCAAATCTATCGCCTAAAATTATGTGCCAAAAAGAAAAGACGAATTTATATAGGTTCATAAAACCAATGCATGTAATTTAACAGTGTCCAACAAAATTTAAGTAGGGAATGTGTCAGCTTTCAGAATTAATCTCAAACCAAGATTAACCATATAAGCCCAAAATAGACCTAAATATAGAAATGATATAACTTGAACAGCACAACAATGAGAAAAAGTGGGGAATATAGAAAAAACAAAGTACCACAATGAAGAAATACAAACAAACATACAAACTCACCAGGTAATATATAAAATTCAGAATGGGATGGTCCAAGACATCAAGGTTAGCAGCTTTATCAAATGCATTAAAGCACATCTGAAAACAAAATATGATCAAACTCAAATTAAGGACCAGGCAATAAGAATCACTTTAGTCTTTAGAGAAAAAGGGGCTAACCATGACACATCTGATAAGGAAACATGAAAAGCATATGGTAGTCTCATATCCAACCTGCATTAGAAAGATCAGGTAGATTAACTCTGGGTAAAGGAAAGGGAGGAGTGAGGAGCAGACTAGATAAATACAGAAAGTTTCCTAGTAAAACAGAATACACACCTCTTGCAGCTTCTTACGTCGGGCTTTGGATTCAACAGGAAAGCGTTGCAGCGTCAAGAATAGTCTGTCATAGAGGAGGGTCAGAACAGAAATACAAAAGATAGAAGAGAAATGAAACAATACTAATACTAAAGACACATACACATGAAGTACACAAATAAAATTTAGAATATAACAAGTGACTGGTAAATTCCTCTTTTGTTTTCTAAGGAGTTCACAGGCTCTCAAAGCTTCACCCTTTGACCCATTCAGAAATCTTTTGTTTCGGGTGAAGTACCTGACAGTGTCCACTCAAATTATTTCTTAAATAATCTGCTAGCCAACAACGTTATGTACAACATAAGCTCTGAAACTATGACCCACTTATTTCAGCATTTTAAATTAACTACTTTCTTCGGGAATGATATTTTGGGGCTTTTCACGAGAAAGTGCTTCAGAGCTGTTAAGGAAAAAGGTTCTTAGATAGTGTGTGAGTGTGATATATGCAGTTTCTTTGGGGCTTTGAAGCAGAAAGCACTTGTTTTCATGGGTTCTGTACACTTGCATTGAATTTCATTCTAAGGCCTCTTCTTTGGTGCCATTTGCTGGCATTAGATCTTCTTAGCATCAATCATATCACAAAAAAGAATCATAAGACTGTCACTGGGAAAATGTTAACTTTTTTTCTGTATGATAACTGGAGATCTTGGTTAACAATCACTATACCAAAACTAGTATTTTAGCTTGATTATGCCACATAAATATTTATTATTTACTTTTATATAATTAAAAAATCATGATAAAATAATATTTTTAATACATAAACTATATTGTAATTGAAATTCATAATAATTAAATTTTAGATTTACAACGAACAATTTTGATAGTAATATAAGACTTTAACACTGGCACTTTTAAAAAATACAACTACTGAAATTCAATTAACAGATAGAAAATAAAAGAGACTAAATTGAAAGAAAGATGGTTAGAAAGACGAAGATATACAAATAAAAATGAAAATATTGTAGTTTGAGATGGTAAGGAGTGAGGAGAGGGAGAGAAGAGAGAGAATATGGAGAATGTCTAATTGAGAGAATGAGGAAAGTAAGAGTCTTACTCTCCGACTTGTGTATTCTAATTTATAATACAGGCGTATATTAAAGAATTACAACTGGCCACAACTCCACTTTCACCCTAAAAGCTTATGAAGTTATATTTTAGCTGCTATTGAGAATTATGACCATACAAATTTCAAGGAAGGGGCCTAAATACAGACAAAGTCCTAACAACAAAACATGTACAAGGCATCAATGTTTTTGCACTATTTAAATTTCATCAGTTCTGACAGGTGGTAAATATTTGAAGAATTCAATTGGCTATATCTAGTAATATGAATTGATTTTTATTTTTTAGTTTTTCTCTTCTAAGTTCAGACAAGGCAGAATTCCAAACTTAGTGTAATTCTTAAATACAGACACATTAATTTCATTGCACAATCTAAACAAATAACGGCAGATGCAATTGAAAATTGAAATAGACAATCACCTCCCACCGTAGAGAAGAAAGCCAAGGGCTGCAAACAAAGAGACCCCTACATATATGGATAGGAAAATATGATTAAAATCATGATCAGTAAATCTGATAGTTAACCCCTCATAAATCACAAAATATCATAGTTAAACCTGCAAAGAACATCTTAGACAGGATGACGAGTATGCTGATAGGTTTCCACCATAATATCAACCATAAAGTAATCTGAAACGCATGAAAAAAAATTTACTGTTAGAATGGCATGACAGAGAGGTTGAGAGAAATCTGAATAATTATTACTGATATCTGAACTCATAATCTGAGATACAGAAGATTCCTATTCATAGATCACTATAGTTGATTAAATCTAACAACTGTCATTTAGTCTCAACAGAAACATAACAGAAATGTGTGTTAGAGACAGCTGTAAGTTCTAACTGACTAAGTCTGGGACATACTCTATAATTTACCAAAATAAACAAAAACAGAAAAATCTACAAATTCAAAATCAGTCAACATTAAACTCCAAATAGATATCACAGAACAGAAGAATATAGGCCACAGAAAAGTTGAAAAAATAATAAAGCTACACTGACTCAATAATGAAAAATCAATTTGAGGACAAAAATGAAGTGAAAAACACAAACTTAAAATATTTTCTTAATAAATAGAAAATATTTTACATTATCTTAGAACGTCTTGATTGTTTACTTTACAAAGTTATGCATATTGTTAGTAGACTTGGCACGTACTAGTAGTATTAGAACATGACTTAATTATTAGTATAAACAAGAGTATTACACTAAGGTATTGGAACCCATTATATCTGTCAAATATATTTTCAGTTTTTAGTTTTTAGTCTTGTCTTTATTTTTTCCTTCTTCTCCAACCCTGAACCTATGACTTTATAACTTGGTATCAGAGCAGTAATTTCTCTGTATTTTGAACCCCAACCTTGAAAAAAATAATCAACAGATTATGATGTAGAACACATTTCAAGGTTAGGAAACCCTCTAGTACCAGTCATTTGAAGTTTAAGGTGGATGGGGAGGAGTTGTCAACAGTAACCAAGTGGAGAGAGATGGTAAAAGGACCAATGGTTAGGAGCTGGCATTTAGGATGGGGTTGGGGGGAAGGGTGCAGGATGAGAGGTGGAATCAAGAAGATGCTGTATGCTAGTTAATGTTCGACAGAGTTGCATGACAAAAAAGAAAAAGAAAAAATGTATTCAGAAAGAATACAGCACCAAGAACCTGAGCTGCCTAGATGGTTTCACTTGTTAGGATGGCCCACTCTGTCATTTGGAGGGGCAGGGGATATCTTTTTTAATAGTTTGCACAGCAAGGACCAGGTTAATCAACTTAGATCCAATTATGTTGTGTTGTGAGGTTAAAATGGTTCAGTTCAGGTGACATGACCTGTTTTTATGAACTCAGTAGAGGTTTAGATCAAAGGGAAAAACACCCAGAAGTGGCCACTGATGGCTTTACACATTTGCCAAAGCCAATATTAAGCCCGAACCCAAAGAGTCATATGCAGCAGCCTTGTCATTGTACTCAAGCACCGACAGTGAATCTGCTACAGAGAATTTTATACCAGTGGCACCTTCTAGGTTGAATCAGAAGCAATTATTTCTTCATCCATAACAATTAAAGACAGCTAGAATTTTTTATAAGCTCCAAAATAGCCCACCATTTCTAACTATCATAGATACATCTGATAGAGATTAACACACAAACCTGGGCATTAAACAGTTCTCTTCTGGGGAAAAACATAGGGCAAATAGATGGGTTCAACTTGCAACAGATCTAACAAAGAAATAACTACGGAGGATTTTGGAGCTCCTATAAAAAATGGGCACAACTAGAAGTGTTATGCGAAGGACTATTTCTACAAAGCATAACGTGAGGAGGGTCAACCCATCTTATACAGCCCTATCTGTACCTTTAATAACTTCAGTATCGTATTGATTGACACTATTAGTTGTAGTTTCTATAAAAGTCAAGAAATGCAATTAAAAATGGAAGCAGACGGCACGCCACATCCATGGTCTCAAAAAGAAGTTCAGCCTAGTGTGCTGAGTGGGAACAGTAACAAATGCAATCGTGAGCAAGAATTTTTCACCTGAATAACATAAACCACAGCATTAATAGTATAGAAACTTGGTTTGAGACCATCAGTAGATACAGCACGGGCCTGCAAACATGCAACATCATAGACACATAATCAGCCCACCGAAATAGCAATATCCGACGCTAATAAGAAGAAAAACAGTACATCACCGAAAGTTGAACTTGCCTGGTAATAAATCTCAGCCCAGAACAGTACTAACAGAGCATAAGTTGTAAAGAAAGCCAGACTAGGCATGTCGAGTAAGATATGTTGAACAATCTACACACAAGAGGCTGAGCATTAGCTATGAGAATATCAAATTTAATTTACGATGGAATTGAAAAAAAAAAAAAAAAAACTGAAACAAATTATCTCTACCTCTGGCTGTAACTTCTGCACATCCCGACGGAAGACGAAAACAAAACACCGAACTGCAAAACCAGAAAGAGCTTAAACTTTGCGCCAGAAAATCATCAAGCATCATATAAATGAAAATATTCAAATTACGTACATGCAAAAAACAAAACGAAAAGAAAAAGGTTAGATTAGAATGATACAAACCCCCATTCACCAAGAAATTGAGAAAGTGAAAGACCTTCTGCGTGGTCCAACCATATTCCGGCACTCTCAATTGTATTCGCACTAATTGAACCTAACATCGTAAGATTACAATCACAACAATCAGCGAATAATAAAACAAGCACAGGGAAAACCCTAACGGAACTCGAAATTGAAATCTGGCATAAGAGAGACGTGGAAAAAATGGCGTAGAAGGAATACCAGAGCGATGGCGGCGACGATTCCGTAAAGGATGGCGAGGAGGTGAAAGATGCGATCCTGCCATAGCGGAGAGTTGTTGATGTCCCGCCACCAGTTGGAGGATTCCGTTAAGTCAAGGGCAGCCACGGCCGCCGCCGTCATCGCCGGCACGCCTCTCGCCACCATGGAATCGCTGGATGAATGGTTGGTTCTACACAAAACGGAAGGAGATTGGTTGGATGTTGTTGTTCTGAGGGAAAAGAAAGCAAGAGTAACAGAATCCAATTTAATCTATATAACTTATTATTATTCTTTCGTTATCGTTTTCTCCCAAATATTCAAATCTTTTTTTCCCTTTTCTCAAACCATTTACAATTTATTATTTATTATTTATTATTGTTGCTGTTCGGGTTTTATTTTTGTGGCCGGCGATTGCGAAATTATTTGGATTCAGAGACAAGAGAGAGAAAGGATTAACGGAAATCCAAACCTCCTGCTCGCTACACCTAATTATCTATCTTACCCCTTTAATAGAACCTCCTCATATTCATTTTATTTCCTATTCACAATTATTTTCTACTTTTAAATCAAATTATCTTATATATATATATATATGGAAAATACTATTAGACGTTAAAATGATTAAAGATGTATTCAATCAATTTTAAAGTTAAACATTTTATTTTAAAGTATTAACTAAATAGTAATCGTTTTAGTTATAAATAACATAAAATCATTAATAGTTTATCCGAGTTATTTAAATATTTGATAAATGAAGTATCATTAATTATATTTAATTATGATTATATCTCTAAATTTTATGGAATTTATGAAATAGCTTACTGTTGTGAAATGTTATAAATACTTATAAATTTTAAACAAAAATTTGTTAATTCAAAAGTTGTTAAAGTAAATGCTTAATATTTAGAATATTTTGTGTTTTTAATTTAATAGTAACATAAATTTGAGCAAGCATTTAATTTAGTTGAAATTGATTTTAATTAACATATAATAAAATGAATCTTCCATGATAATAAGATGTTAATTTATTTGATGGAGCATGGCAACTCATATTGGCATGTGTCACGTGCTCCCAATAATATTTTTTAAGCCATACAAAATTTCTGTCTTCTGATTTGCGTTGGCGCCATTCTGGCTCATCAGCTTTTCCTGAAACGTGTCAGTGAACTTGTTGGTAAAATAAAAGAGAAAAAATAAATGGAAATTGGAAGGATCTTAGTTAGTGTTAATCCCTTATGCTAACTTGGTGTTAATGGAATGATAATCCACTTTCTCAAAGACAATTGTAAAATATAAAGTCTTCATCAAATTGTAGCCTTTGTGTATTAAATTAAAAAACAAGAATCTTAAAAATAAATAAATTTTGTGATTTTTTTTCAAATTTTAAAAATATGGTATTTTTTGTAATTAGTTAACCTACGCCACTTAATTAAGATGGGATTGGTTTGGATTGTTTAAGATTATAGAAACTCAACCTAACCCATGTCACCATCATCGTTATCCCTAATGCAATGTTTTTTTCTTTAAAACTCAAGCCCAAGACAATCTTATTCGTCACTAGTATCAATTTGTTGAAAGAGTCATAATGGAATTTGAAATTTATTTGAAAACTATATTTCACCACTCTAATTCTTTATACAACCCAAATGCAAAAATAATGTCCACATCAATTTAAATTGATGAGAAATACCCACATACATATACTCTACTACTGATTTTTAGAATAAAAATAATAATTTATTTTATTTACCTGGAAAATGAATTAGAGAGTGGATGGAGTTTGGTGGATGAGTCTGTAAACATTTAAAGCATGTCAATTTTTTTGAATCTGTCATTCTATATTAATTAGTTTGTCTAATCTCTTAATCCGATTATCTATTTTTTTATATTTTTTTTAAGAAAAATCATGCTTTTAAAATTAAAATTGATGTTTTATATAAAATTTTATTTATATTAATTTTTTATACATAATTTATTTAGTTAAAGTATAGTTGATATTTGTTTTATTTTATTAGGTATTTTTTTATTAAAATATTAAAATATGATTTTTTTTTATATTTTATTATTCAAAAAATGATATTAATGAAACCAAGTAAATAGAAAAAAAAGTAATAAAAAATTAAAGAGCATCACAATTTCTTCCTCCATCTCCATACCTTTTTCTTCCACCTCCATATTAATTGTGAAAAGTCCATTTGAACATTTTTTAAAATTTTAAATAATCTTAAATGAAGCATAACCACGTCTGCATCTCATACCTCCCTTCCCTCCGCAACATTTTCATTATTCTTCAATCCTGGAGTTTGAAATAACAATTTCATTATTTGAACATGTGTGAGAGAATTTACAAGAATATTCGTTGTAATCAACGTTTTCGGTGTGATTTTTTTTTTAGTTTTGTGCTTTCCTATCCCACCTTGCTAATTTTATTTTAGTTTTAGTTTTTTTGACTTAAAAGAAAAAAAACAAACAAGCCAAAACACAATTATAAAACTTACCTCAACCTCTAAGATTTACTATATAAACAATTATCACCACTTAAAAAGTAAAAAATAAAAATCATTATTAAAATTAAAAAATATAATTATAGAAAAAAAGATATGAAGGTGTATGAAAAATTTGTCAAAAAAAGTAATGAATTTACATCTTATAACAACACGAACTACTAATTTTATTTTGTATAATTTTTACAAATAAGCTGAATCCACCACACTTTTGTTGGATTGGCCAAAAATGGGCTGAATTGATCTTGGCACCCCTGGAATGAGTATAGGTTATGTTTTAAGTTGATACATGATTAAGGTGTTTTGTCTGCAGTACTATAGAATGGAAAATATTTCTCCCACTGGATCTGTGTACACTACTTCCAAGGAAAACACTCATTTATTGAGAATTTGGCTTTATCGGAATCCAATTCTGACCTTGTTTTGGAAATGTAGATGACAAATTTTTTCTTGAAATTGGGTTTACAGGGTCTGAGTTTTGGGGGTGGTTTGCAGTGGTGGAGAAGAACGGTTCAGTGGGTTGTCAGAGTTGGGTCTTCGAGAAAATTGAATTCACCTAAAACCCCATTAGAGTTCATTTCATTTCTTCCATGGGTGTGAAAGGTTGCTCTCTTTTTTGCTTAGTAGGGGAGTGGGGAAGAAGAATGAAAAATAATAGGATAAGATAAATTTTAAAATGTTTTGTAGGTAGAAAATTAATTTAAAAATTTGAAATAAAATTGGGGAGAACAAATTTGAAATAGTTTAAGGAAAATAATTTAAAATTATGTAAGGTGGAATATAATCTAGTCTCGTAGAAAAATTGAATATTATAAAATTTAAATATTGACGGAGATTAAAAATGTGTGGATATTTATAGTAATTGGTGAATTAAAAATTGAAATAATTTTAAAAAATGAAATAGCAAATATGAAATGGAAAAAAAATATGTACTACAGTTTTTATAATTATATGGATAACGAAATAATCATGTAAAAAATTTATTGTTATTATATTTGTTGAATTAAAATTTTGAAAGGATAATAAAAATGAACGAAATGAAATATATTTTAGGTATTTTGAAATAATTAACTATAATTCGGGAGAACAAATTATGGCTTATTTTGTTTTATATTTTTATAATAAATTTGAATCGGGGTGAATAAATAGTAATAATTCAGAATTAAATTTTGTATTTTTAGTTTGTTAAAAAGTTTAAAGATCAATAATAGAAAATTGAAATAAAAATATTGATGTGTTTTTGAAAAATAATAAATATTAATTCAGTGATTTAAAAAATTAAACATAAAAAGTTAATTTATTCAGATGATATGTATGTAATGATAAATTAGTTATTGAATGTTGAGGAAAAAAACAGTGATTGGAAATCTTTCTTACACATGTAAATTTGGATTGATAAAAATAAAGTATATAAATTATAATTTTAAAATATGAAATTAAGAAATAGTTGATAATTGAAATAAAAGATGCTATAATAAAAATTGTTTTTTTATATATTGTAAACTATAATAAAAAAAATAGTATTTGGTTATAAATTTATATATAAAAAACATAAAAAAAAAACGGAATAAGGACTGACAACTAATTGAAATATAACTTATATATTAGATAAAGGTGTATGAAAGATAGTATATGGAATCGATAAAATAAAATTATAATAGTAATGAAACTACTAATACTTTAGAAAAATGTGGATCTTGTTTTGTCGAGATGGTTGATATAGATATTGTCCTTTAAGTTTTGAACAAGTTCTTTAAATGTTGTATTATGTCAATTTTTTTTAGTCGAATCTTTACGTTGCACATTGGGGTTAAGAACTTTAGTACTTATTCAACGGTTAATCACTTGTTGGATGTCAACATCATTTTGTATTTGTATTATGTATGTTGAACAAGATACTTTGATGTCTTCAAAATCGAAGTGGAAAGCTTGAAGACCCTGTTGTTGTGTGTGTTGTTTAGTTGTTTGAAACTCATTAATTCACTCCTTAAGATGATTCAAGTTCAATTGAATCTTTACCTTTGAAAACATAAGTTTTCTAAAAGGGTGTGAAATTTCAACCTGTTGAAATGTCGAATCAACCTGTTGTTTGACACTTAGTGGTTTTTAAAATGGTTTGGAAAAGCTTAGCTTTGTTTGTCTTTGCTGCCAAACAGAATCAACTAGTTGTTTTGATAAATCAACATGTTTTGTTTGGAATACTTTTCCTTGTGTATCTTCCTACTTTGGATCCTTATTCAGATTATACCCCCATTGGGAATGACATGATTGCTAAAGTTACATATGATGAACTCCCTAGAGGTGATATGATATGTCCTGAGAGGAGTGCCAACATATTTTCGAGAATAATATTTTCTTGGTTAAATCCCCCCACGAAACTAGGATATGAAAGACGACTGAATGAGAAAGATATATGGAAATTAGATACATGGGAATAGACTGATACATTAATCAATAAGTTCCATAAATGTTGGGTTGAGGAATCCTGGAAGCCAAAACCCTGGCTTTTAAGAGCATTAAATGCCAACCTTGGAGGAAGGTTTTGGTGCGGAGGCTTTTGCAAGATTGGCAGTGATATTTCCCATATTTTGGGCCCGCTTGTATTGAATCAGCTGCTACAGCCTATGCAAAATGGTTAAGATCAATATTGGTGGTTGTTGTATTTCGCAAGTCTCTAAGACTTACTCGTGAAGCACGAAAGTAATTTACAACTGGAAGATTTGCTCTTAGCAGAAGAAAGAATACTTCTACCTAATCCACCTCTTGATCCAATTTTACCAGCTATCTCAATCAAGAATGGATACTTTTCTTGGGATGCAAAGATAGAGAGCCCTACATTGTCAAACATAAATATGGAAATACATGTTGGTTGTCTAGTTGCAGTTGTTGGAAGTACAAGAGAAGGGAAGACATCATTAGTGTCTGCAATGCTTGGAGAAATTCCTCCAATTGGAGATTCAACTATTGTTATGAGAGGAGCAATTGCTTATGTACTCAAAGTTTCATGGATTTTTAATGCAACTGTACAGGGTCATGTTTTGTTTGGTTCTGTCTTTGACACAAGATATCGAAGGGCAATAAATGTGACCGAACTGCAACACGACCTTGAGTTACTTCCCGGTGGTGATCTTACTGAAATTGGTGAAAGATGGGTTAACATCAACGGTGACCAAAAGCAGAGAGTTTCCATGGCTAGAGATGTGTACTCCCATTCTGATGTGTACATCTTTGATGACCTCCTAAGTGTTTTGGATGTGCATATTCTACTCAGGTACAAAAATGTATTAGGAGGGTTTAGGGTGGTTCTAATATTATTTGGATGCTATATCGCCATGGAAACCTTATGGATAAGTAGCACATGGTTAAGCCATTAGACTGATCATACTTAGCTTTCTCATTCTTACCATTGTAACTCACTTTACAACACAATGTGGAAATCTACGTTGGATTCCTGATAACTTGAACAAAAGTCATCTCCATTACTCTTTCTTCTTTTTAGATGGACTTAGCTCCTTAAATATATTGGTGTACATTATTGCTGCCAAAAAGTACATCCATTCTCTCAGTCTATTTGTGAAGACAAATAGGGGAAGAAATTTGTGGTTTCTTTAATGGTTTTAATTCTACTATTGTCATAGTTCTGATACACACCATGATTTTGCTGCACACAACACTATTTTGCCACTGTTTTAACTGGGTTTTTTTTTCAGCTAATGGGTTATGTAGAAAACTGGTCATGTGCGTGCCTTATAAAACTACTTTAATCGTGTTGCTATGCTTGCTTTCTATATGTATAAATTTTGTTTTGCAGAATCTTTCAAGTTCAAAAACTACAACACAAGCAAACCAAGGATTTATCTTCATCAAATAGGGGAAATTGTTGAACAAGATGCTTTGATGTCTCCAAATCCAAGTGGAAAGCTTGAAGACCCTGTTGTTGTGTGTGTGTTGTTAGTTGTTTGAAACTTGTTAATTCATTCCTTAAGATGATCCAAGTTCAATTGAATCTTTACCTTTATGAAAAGATGGGTTTTCTAAAAGGGTGTGAAATTTCAACCTGTTGTTTGACACTTAGTGGTTTTTAAAATGTTTTGGAAAAACTTAGCTTTGTTTTGTCTTTGTTGTCAAATAGAATTAACCGATTGTTTCGATAAATCAATTGGTTATTTTTATAAAAACCTTAACAGAAACTTTATTTCAATTGATTGATTTGGAAAACAACTGATTGTTTTCATAATAGAATTATGTTAAGTGTTTTAAACTGTTTTAAATTATTCCAACTGATTTTGGGTTTTGATTTAACTGCTTTGACCACTTGATTGAGGTTATAGAAAGGTAGTTCAACACTCCTTTGTATTAACTAAGAATGAGAGATTATTAAAAACGATTTTCTAGATTTCAAAAGCTTTTGATCATCTCAAGTGTGTTGAATATGATTGGGTTTTGTATTCTTTTGAACTTAAGCTTTGTATATTCAGGTGTATTTTATTTTGTTCTCCTTTAACATTGTATTTCTGTGTTCTTGTGTATGACAGTTTTAGAAAGGTGTTTCTGGAAACTGTGGTGTTTTCCAATAAGTGGTGTGTGTTCTTGAGAGGTTCAAGATCATCACTCTTGGTGTGTGTTTTGTAATCTAGGTTTGATTATATAGTGAAATCTCAGTGGTTAGCTGAGGACTGGATGTAGCTCATGGTTAAGAGTGAACCAATATAAACATCTTGTGTGATTCTCTCTTTCCCTACACTCATAATATGTTTTAACACTATTTTTAAATTCTACTAGTATAAACAACCGGTTGTTTTCTGAAAATAACTGGTTGATTTCTTGGAAACAAACTTAAAACAATAATTTTATTGAGTTGAACAAAAAATCAATTGGTTGATTTTTCAGAGTTTTTCACTATACCTTCAATCTTTGCGAAAATCTTTCAAAAATAATTCACCCCTCTTGTTTAGGCCTCTAATTCAAATAATGTCGTGTACAAGTTTTCTACTGATAATTGAGTAATATTTCATGCAAAAAGATAGATATTTATGCACTTTAATTATTAATAAAGTTATAATAATTCAACCTCTAATTTAAAAATTTAAACCTTTTTACATATTTTTTGATTATAAGATGAACAAAAACGATTTATTCCTAAGTTTGTGTTAATTTCAAGAATCTACGGGAAGATAGAGATAAAAAGGCTAAAGGATAATAAACAAGTTAAAGACAAGATGAAAATGACAAACTTGGATCATTGAAAACTCGCCCAATGAAAATGATAAGTGTCATAATTAAGTAATATTTCATGAAAAATGATAGGCATTTATGGAATTTAATTGTTAATAGAGTTATAATTCAACCTCTAATTTAGGAATTTGAACCTTTTTATATATTTTTGAATTATGAGATGAATAAGAAGGATTTATTCTCACTTTTGTGTTAATTTTAGGAATCTAGGAAAAAATGGAGATAAAAGGACTAAAGGAGAATGAACAAGTTAAAGACAAGATGAAAAGACAAATTTGGAGGAGTAAAACAAGCCCAAACTCTCCCAAGCAAGATAACCCCAGAGGAACTCACCTAGGATTTTTCCAAGGCTCGCTTAAGCGAGTTCACTTCAGTGAAGTTGGACTTTTTCTCGTGAAACTCACTTAAGCAAGCAATATCTCGCTTGAGCGAGATGTCACTTAACCTACATAAAATTAGGTTAAATAGAAGGAGTGAAACATAACCATAAAGATCAGAAGGAGGATGATCAAAGATAGAAAAACCTAAAGGAGGCAAACCGTCAAGGAGAAACACCCTGGATATTCTTTTCTTGCTTTCCATGCTTATAATTACCAATATGAGTGACTAAGTCTTCCCTTCAGGATTGAGAGTAATATGTTCAAACTCTTATGTATTGATGTGATATTTATTTATAATATTTTGTTATTGATTGATGATTGATATTATCATTTTATTCTTAAAGTTTGATTTGATTGGAAAGTACTTCTAAGCATCTGACTTAAATGATAATACTTAATAGATTTGAAATGTTAATTATTTTTTAACATTTGTTCATAATGATAAGAAAGTTTTTATAAATATTCTAGAAATCAATATTTATGAGACAATTTTAATAATTTTGTATGTTAGGAATCAATATAAATGATTTTTATATGTGCATCAATGTCAATCAAGATGGAATGCTATATGTTTTTATTAATTGAAAAAACAAACGAGTGAGAAGGATTAACCCGAAACCAAATCTTTATAATTGAATAATCTAAATCATTTACTTTATTTTTATTTAATTTCTTACAAACTATTCATGATATCAACATTTCAAATAAACTTTGGTACATCTTTACATATTTAATGAATATTGTGGGTTCGATATCTATCCTTAGAGACAATTTATTACTTTTGTCTCGGTACACTTATCGAATTAAAGAGTCATCAGTTAGCCGTAGTTGTATGGGATGCATAATAATTTAAGAGATAAACATTCAAAATGGACAACATAAAAAAAATACTACAATATAAAGATCATAAATAAGTAATGAAAATTAACTAATTCAAGTTATAATCAAAACATCATTCACAAATCAATATAAATCAAAACTAGTAGTAACATTGCACAAACAATTAACCAATGAAAAATGACTCAACTTCTTCATCTAAATGTATAACGTGAAGAATTATGCAACATTAAACTGTTTATCAAAACCAAATATTTGCGCAAGACAACATCTACAACACCTGACAAAATTATTTCTGATTTACAAGATAATATCCACATCCATAAACCCAATATAACAAGTTCCATACTTAACTTAAAATGTATACGTTTTAATTTCAATTATATAATATTTCAATAAGTATTTTTCTAATGTTACTACATATATTATACTTCAATAAATATATAAAACAAATTATCTGTCAAATAACTATTTAATGACAATGTTTAAATCCTTTATTTTACATTTGTAAAATTTAATTTTCCCATTATATTCACTATTAATAATTTTTTTTACTTTTATCACAAAATTTAAAACATAAAATAACTTTCAGAATGTATTATATAAATAATCACATTTTTTCCAATGTATAATTTAAAATTTTCAATAACTGCTTTTAATTTCTTTCATCATTTAAAAAATTAATTATCATCATACACATATTTATTAAAATAATTATAATAACAATTTATATACTACATTTGTTTACAAAACCCAAATTAATATTTATTTAATTTAAATCACTTTATTCTATTATTTATTTTATTATTCACAATCCAAATTTAAATTATATTCAACACTTTCTATTATATATTTTAATTTTTAAAATTTGCCTTCCCCTTTTTAAAATAATTTGCAAAATAAAATAAGAAATGCCAAACCAGAAATAATAGAATTTAGATGGTTTTCAGACCAGAAATACAAGTCTTTGGAGAGTATAGTGTGCTATTTATGTAAATATTATATACAGGGTGCTATATGAATAAATTTAACACCAAAGAGTGCCATCTGGGGAAAAAAATATTGATGTTATGTCAACCTAGGTCCTGATCATGATATAGTAGAACCATGCATCTTTCACTATAAGCCACTGACATTAATAGCATGGAACATTATGACAGGCAAGAAATATTAATTACCAAGGCAGCTAGTCAGAATCTTCATCTAGTCAGAATCTTCATCCTCAAAAACAGGAATTCTACGAAAACGAGCTAAGGAGCGAACATCTGGATTGACGTTTTTATCTGGCATTACTGATCTCTTTTGCTTGATTGAAAAACCACATCCAGAAACAGAATCATATAAGCCTCCCATGCTCATATCCTTTCTGGGGTTAGCACTTTCATTCAGAAAGCTGCAAAACAATCAATCATTCCCCATTAATATCAATCTAAACCAATTAGTAAATAATCACTTCATTACCTGTTTTCGACAGGATATTCAAAGCACATACCAAACTAAATGAATAAGAACATGTAATTTGCCACTTCATCTTACAGTTAGATAGGATGGTCCCAAATAGGGCTGTTCAACATTACCTAAACTCAATTGGTACACTGCATTGAAACAATGATGGTGATGCTGCAGTGAATTTGGTAGACTAGAAATGACTGAGAGTCTAAGATTGAGGGAGCATCTCAGTTAAAGGAGCATGCTGTTGAAACTAGTACCTTCATTTACTCATGAATCAGGGTAATTGATTCTGGAGCTCAAGATCTCATCTTCCAATATGAGCTGGTTTGTTCATCGAAAAATTAAACCAATTTCATATAATGGTAGTGTTGTTTCAAGGCTGAGATATCAGGCATAGTTCATACAACATATTATCGTGTTGATAGATGTTTTATACTTGCCATTCTTTGCATTCAATTTGATTTCAATATCCACACCAATGAGCTATTTATTTTCCTTTTCAGGTGATGCTTGTTACATTCAGGATCCACACAAGAGGAGTATAGGTTTTGGTAAGGAAACATGTTACATCTTCCTTTCCAGAAAAATCTGAAACAAAATGTAATTTTGGCTTTTCTATTATTCATTCTGACATTTGGGGTACTGGCAGAGTCACATCCTTTGGGTTTTGGTATTTTATGTTTATTGATAAATAATCTTGTTGTACTTGAGTTTATTTAATGAAAGATCGACCTGAATTGCTATCTATCTTTCTATCTGTCCTTATTAAAATAAAAAAACAGGTTGGCAAAGTTATAAAAGTTTTGAGAAGTGATAATGCCAAAGAGTACTTTTCTTTTGACTTATCTACTCTTTTAAGTTCACATGAAATTCTACACCAGTCCACTTGTCTTCATGCCACTCAATAAAATGGTATAGCAAAAAAAAATGGACACTTGGTTGAAACTATTCATACCTTAATGTTATTAGCACCAGTTTATCACTAGGGTGATGTTATTCTTACTGTTTGTTTCCTCATATATAGAATGTCTCTTCTTATATTGAAAATCAAATTCCATGTACAGTCTTATTTACAGATGAACTTTTATTTGATGTCTCTCCACGTGTCTTTGGGTATGTTTGTTTTCAATTCCTTCACCATCTTCGAGTAATACCACAACTCCTAATAATGAAGATCCGCCTAGCCCATAGCTCTTTAGAAAGGTACTCACTCTACCCAAAATCCTCATCATATTTACAACTCTCTTAAGTTACCATTAGTTGTCTCTTTTTTTCTCCTTGCTGTCCTCTATTTCTATTCCTAAAAATGTACAAAAGCATTTCATCATCCTAAATAGCAACAAACAAGCCATGATCGTTGAAATGTAGAAGACTCTTGACCAGAACGACGCATCAAAACTTACTCCTCTTTAACCTAGAAAGAAGACATTTAGATGTAGGTGAATTTATGCTATTAAAGTTGGGTCAAATGGTCAAATTGACTGAGTGAAAGCATGACTGGTTGCCAAAGGGGACACAATACCTCGGATGCAATGATTGACCTTAATGATGTCATCTCAACAGACTTGAAGTCGGAACAGTTATGGTGATACCTTTTCTCCTATTACCAAAATTAACCCCTCCATTAGGTGGATATCAAGAATGTTTTGCTTCATGGTAATCTTAAAGAGGAGGAAATCTACATGGACCAACCTAGAGGGTTGTAACTCAAGGGAGGTGTGGGTTATTTTGTAAATTGCATAATTCTCTTTATGGTCTTAAAACAATCTCCATGTGTTTGGTTTGACAAATTAAATTTTTGGGTTGCAACATGGTGAGGCATATCATTCAGATTTTTTTTGTCATATCTCTCTAGAGAAATATGAATACTTAATTGTGTATGTTGATGATATAATCGTTACAGGGAATGATGCCACTAAAATTTCTCAACAATTTTGAATGATTTGTAGATATTTTGACTAAATCCTTGAGAGGTCTTTAAATTCAATTTAAGGTTCCAAGCTTGATACATACAATATAAGTCTCTATGATATGATCCAAAGAAGTAGTGGTTTACTGTGACAACAATAGTACTCTCCACATTGTGGCCAATCCAATCTTTGATGTGTAAGGTGTTCTTGACTCATGAAACTATTGCCAGTTCCTTCAATGCACAACTTGTTGATTAGTTCACTAAGGGACTTCAAGCCAAGCACTTCCATCACTTCCCATCCAACCTAACCCTCAGCTAGTGAGGGGGGTAATAAGATGAGCAATTAAGCAACACACACCTTTACACGTGTTTTGTTCTCCATATTAGATTGTAGTCAACTCTCACGTTTCTATTGTTTTTCCCTTTTTCTTCTTCTCGCCTTTTTTACTACAGCCATGCAACACCTATATAAGCGGTGTCCTCCCACTTTATATTTTTCTCATGCGAAATGTTATGCTTGAATTTAATATCAAGTTTGTTTCCCCATATTAGACTTTCATTGTCATTCTTCTTATTTAACATGTCACAAAATAACTCCCATCATTTTATTACAATTTTTATATCAAACACCTAGCCATTGGCTTTCCAATCAACTATATAACACCAACTTCAAGATTAATGAAAAGAAAAATATTAAATAAAATAAATATAAGAACTGGTTGATTAAAATTAAGCATCAATTTGTCAACCATATTATTTCTTCTTTATGACAATACATCTGAACTGTACCTATTGTTTCCACTTAAATGCAAAAGTATACTACAGTTTAGTCAATAAAATTTATACATATAAAACTTTAATCTGTATACTTGACACATTTTTCTTTTACTTTCTACACTCTTCAATTTGGCTCCTACATAAAAAATATCTACAAATTGGTCCTACCATTTGTAAAACAGTATTCTTGCTAGAAGAATAAAAAATTGAAATATATGATTTTAGAAAACATATTTGAAAAGGGGAAATGTGACAAATACTATCATAAAAAGAGACTATTTCCAAACCAGAATAGACATACCGTTCTCGAATTATTTTGAAAGCTTCTTTTGTAGCATATGGCAGGCCAGTCTTTGGATCACGGTACCTATATTATTCCAGAGAGAAATCCTTAACAATATGTGGGTATAGTGGAAATAGACTAAAGAAAATCTTCCAAATAATTTACGGATAATCAATGACAATCATAATTCGTAACAGTAGATAAGCATGATGCAATTTGAAAAATCAAGGAAGAACCACCAGTGTTCTAATAAGAAAGAAAGCATAATAATCTGACCTAATTTGATCACAAAAATGAAAGTGGAAACAATTTAACTTCATAAAACTGATTGTTCCATGCAAGGAAAGCATGTCCAAACTTCCCATCCCAAAAAAATACCCAAGTCCTAATAACATAAATAACAAGAATATAAGCTACCCAAAAACTGCAACATTAGAAAAGGAAAATGCAAGAACTACCAAATTGATAAATGAGATCTTACTTGGCAGGCAAACCAGTAATCGAGCAAATAGGTTGTTCTGGATCTGAAACAAAGTATAAATATCATTAAAAATAAAATAAAATTTGTAAAATAATGTTACTTGGAGACATGTTTTGCATGATTATCAAAAACAGAAGGTTAAAAAACATACTTCATTGAAGCTCTATTTTTGAAATAAAGCAAACTAATCAGAAAAGACTAGGCACGTTATTCTTTATATTTATGTTTTATTTAATATTTTTGGTCCTTCCTACCATGTGTTTCCTCTAACTCACCGGATCAGAGACTAATCTCACTTGGGGATGTTTTATTTAATTTAATTATGTATATTTCAGATCTACTAGATGGCGCTTTTAGTATGTTATATGTTGCATGCAGTGTGCCAGAGTGAGCCCAGGAACAATAGTCAGGATTATATAAGGTGCAAACTTTTATAATCATGAATATCTAGATTATATATGTACTATTAGGAACATCTTTATCTATTCTTGTATCATATCTTTATTATTAGAAGATACCAAATCTCCTCTACTTATTGTATTGATTTTGTTTTCTCGATATAAATAAACCATGTGTTGTCTCAGAAACATTCAGTTTCAGCTCAATGTCTCTCTCTTTCCTGTAGTTTAACATGGTATTCTGCCACAAAGTGTAGAGGAAGAAAAATTCACACAAATACCTGAATTTTAGTCAATATTCTTATATGGCGATCTTTTCTTTGGAATCCAGGCACTCTTGGTATGTTGCAATGATAATACAACAATACCCAAGCCTGATTCCTGCTGAGTGGAGTCAGCTACATTGTACCTGTCATTGAACTTGATCATGTTGGGATATATGATGAGAGTTGAATAAGTTAGACCATTATTTTGTTGGAGTGTTGGACTACTTAGTTAACCAGAAGCGATCACTTATAACTATAAGGGAATCAAATTTTGGGAGGGTATTCTGCAAATTTGACAGTTACTGTGAATGAAACAAATTATCTTTTGGGAAGGAGAAGCCCTTGGGGAGAATTATACTCTTCATATCATATCTGTTTTGTTCTTCAATAAAGTTCTGTTCTTTAGATTCTATTCTACAGTTTCCATCTTTTTTTTTTTCTGGATTCCTATCTTATCATATATCGTACATGCACAAAGCTGTGAAACTTAAATTTTTATAACAGTTCTTCAAGTCTCATCACACTGTTTCTGACATCCTCGTACCCATTTCTAAATTGGCCTCATCTTATCTTTGACTTCACATTTTACCAAGGTATGCGGTAGTCATTTGCTCTCAGATCCCAGAACCATCTTCATCAACCATCCACTTTTATCATTTTTAACTGTCATTCCAATTTTCTCCCTAATGAAGCCATCATTTTTATGTATAGAAGTTACACCAACCTTCTCCCTAATGAATTCATTCCTGAACCTATTCAAATTGATATACTCACTCATCCATTGCTTCATTCTCATTTTTTCAACCTTGACCTTTTTGTTCATGATTGCACATTATTGCCCAGGCTTCTGATCCAGATACAAAATTGCATATCTAACTACAATTTGGCAAATCTTCAATACCAATGTAAGGCATTTTAAGGTCACACAAACACCTAAAATGTTTCTTAGTTCATCCATTCTATTTGGATGTTATATTTGACACCTGAATTACCTCTAAAGCACTCAGTTCTAGACACTGCTATATTATCTCCAACTCAGCATTTACTATGTCATTAATCTAAACTACTAAAATGATATCATCAGCAATAAGTTCAGTGAGTTTTGTCCATTACAGAAACAAAAGGCATGGATTAAGATTCAGACCTCAATGCAAGTCAGATGCTATCATCAATAACTAAATTAAATTGAATCAGAAAAAAAAAAAACTCAATTAATTGGTCAATGTAGTGTGAAAGCAATGCTATAGCAATTTCGCTGGGAATTTAATTTTCACTCACTGCAACATTAATGGATAAAGGAATACTATATACAATATTTTTTCAACATAAAAGTAAAGCAAATAGTCAATCTTATTTGAACTACAAGTGTTCAGAGAGACTCACATTGTACAGGCCCTGTGGAAATCTCTGAGTGAAATGATGACCCTTTAATGAACTCTAAATAGGAACAACCTGGGAAGATTAACAGATAGTCAGATGAAAAATGTCAACAACAACCAATACTAATAAATTAAGAATGTAAGTATAATGCAGTGCATGTCCAAAGACACCACCATATAGGAATCTTACCATTTTTTGATATATACCGTATCTGTGGACCATTATAAACATTTTTATGCACAATTGCTCTTCTTTTAACCTCTTCCTCTCTAGCTAAAACACGCTCCAAATTGCGCAAGTTTATGATCTCTGTAAAGTCAAAATTATAATTTAAACAGTGAAGGACCTTCGGAAATTCAAACAAGATAAATAAGGCAATCAGTAGATTTTAAAGAGTTGTAATCTTAACCCGTTTGAGCAGCTTCTAAAAGCATCTCCTCTTGTGTCATCCTCTTCTCCTCACCTTCCTTTTTCCTTTTGACCGGCTGAGCCCCCAAAAACCAAAAAATAAATAAAACCTTCTCAGACCAGGATCATAACTTTGCTAAGGTAATAACAAAAATAAAACCTTTATAAAAAAATTAAATGAATGAATCATGTTCCACTGCTCCAATGTACAAGGTTGAAGAGCAGGTAAATAGTACAACTAAAAATCACTAAGGTTATCTCATGAACACATCCCAGATGAGTTTAACAAAAGGAAAGTACCATTTACTAAGGAAATCACATGCAGTGAGAAAAATGAGAAGAGAAAGAATGGACCTTGATGGTGGCTTGGAGGGCTGCACGAATGGCATCTCTCTCAGCTTGGCGAACGATGACAGAAGTCCTAGTGGACTTCCTGATCATTCTCTCCCCAGTCTCATCCTGGTGTTCCTCAGAAGCTTTCCCAGAATGCTCCTCCTCCTTGGGAGAACCTTCTAATTTCGATAAAATTTTCTTCTTTTTCTTCTTCACAGCCAGAGTCTTCCCAGGAAATACCAGTCGCTTTTTCTTAAGCATTCTTTCAAACACAAACAATACCATTAGAAACATAAAAGACAGGGAAGGAAGAGGAAGGAAAACGGAGAGAACAAACCTTTCTTCAGCGTCATATTTGTTAGGGTCTTCTTCCTCGGGCTCCGGCTCCTGAAGAAAGTATCGAACCAACGGCGTCAGTGTAAAATTACAAAAGATAAGAAGAAGAAGAAGAAAAAGCGCAAAAGAGTTGAAAGAAAATGTTGCGAAATACATCTTCGTCGAAATCAGAGTCAAATTCATCGGCGATCTCAGGTTCCTCTTGGTAGTTGTCGTCCTCGTCCTCGTCTTTAAGAGCTTCCTGATTCCAGAACAATTCATCTTCTTGGATTTCATCATCAAGGAGTTTCGTTAACCTCTTGCCCCGAGTGGCTCGTGAAGCACGATCCAGCACGACAACATCTTCGCCTGATTTCTCCATGCCCACCACCACCTTAACTTCGGCCACTGTAACTATTGCCTTTTTATTTATTTTTAGCTACGCAAATTCAACAAATTTAAGATTACATAGGGCTTTTATTTACTTTTTAAAATTGCCAAAGATCAAATCCAATTTATGCCACAGAAGAAAGAAATTTTTTTAAAATGGCTTAATTTTTTCAAATAGTTTAACTTCAAAATATAAAAATATGACTCTTTTTAGGTGTTATTGATTTCTAATTTTAAAAATATAGCAAAATGACTTTTGGATGGATTAAAATTGATGTTATTGATTTTATAAATTCTCACTGTTTTAAACATCACTAAGTTTAAAAAAATAAAATTGAGTGAACATTTTATTTATAATGAATTCAAAGTAAATAGAATAGAATTAAAATGTAATTCGTATTTTATAAATTTAATGAAAAAATAATATTTTATTTTGGAAAATAAATGTTTTAGCTTAATATAAATTGTTTGATAATTATAAATATAAATTAAATATATTTTTAGGAAAGATATCAAGAAATTTCAAAGGGTTCTAGCATAACATTTTTACATAAATGTTGTTATCATTTTAAGTAAATGGTTAGCTTAAAAACTGAAAATTTTGAATAGGACTCAAAACCATGGAGGTTACCTTGGATTTTTTGTTTTATCTTATAAAAACATTTTATTTCAATTTAAAACATAACATCTCAAAATCATAATATCAAGAATGGGAACACATTTATAAAATGCTTAAAGACAAATAAAAATTGCATAGAAATATGAGATGCACAAAAATCATAAAGAACAACAATACAAAATATCATTCTTTAAAAATAAATAAGAATAAAAGTCTTATCACACATTTAAATGGAGAAACAATTTTCTAATAGCAAAAGTTTTAAGAGTTAGTTTATAATCATATTTATTAACTCAAATACTTTAAAGAAATAAAAAGTAAGGGAATGATTAACTTGTTTGACAAGTTGGTTAAAAAGAAAAAGAGAGGAAAAACTCACAAATGACTAACCTACATATATGATTTTCAATTTTGTTATTAAATCAAAACATTTAAGTTTTTTTTATAAAATTGTACAAATAGAATACAACCTAAAAGTCCATTATTAAAGGACAGATATTGTAATCAATCTTTAATACTCTTCCTATGAAATAAAATAAATAAATGCAACAAAGAGTGAGAAACAAAATGCAAGAAAACCAAAGGTCAATTCACATATTCATTCATTTCTCATCATAGTTCCATGAAGATTAAAATCCTAGTTTAAACAATTAACTAGTTCAATTAATTAATTCAATCGAATAAATGTCATTAAACCAAAAATATAAATCAAATTAAAATATCATTTAATTTAATATGTATCTAATTATAAAATCAAGATTCAACCAATTTATAATTTGATTTCTAAAATTAGAAATTAAGATTATATCCCAAAATGCAAATATGAAATTAGATAGAAGAAGAATAAACTTGGAGCGTGAAATTATCAATGCAAAACTCAATTCATGGGGTATGCTTTTGATTTCATGAATTGAACTTCAAGAATTAGTTCATCATGGATGAAAAATGAAGAACACAAAAGGGAGAGGAAAATGATAAAACAAATATGAAATTAAGAGAAAAAGGAGAAGAGATAATTTCTAAAACTGAAAAATTAAACAAATGAATTTCGTCTCCCTGTTTAGGGTTCATTTAGTTTATGTACAAGCTCTCCAATGAGTTGAAAATGTGAACCTAATTAAATCTAATTACACAAATCAAAACTAAAATTGAGAAAGTCAAATTTGTTAGAGTTTTGATTACAATTTTTTTTGTAAATTTATCTCAACTTCAAGAAATCATATAAAATAGCAAAAGACTTCCAATCTAGCAAATCATATGTTAATTTTGAAGTTTTGAAACTTTAGAATCCAATGCAACTAAAATCGATAAAGAAAATGATATCTAAAAATAATTATGAGCAAAAGAGTAAGTAAAAATCAAATTAACTGATAATATAAAATTAAAACATATTATGTACACTAAGTCCAATTTATTACAACTTAAAGAAAATTATTTAAAAACGGAAAATAAAGCATATTGAAAATATTTTAAATATATAATAAATTATATATACAAAAGATATTGTGTTAACGACCCACAATAACATTGGATTTTTTTTATGTTACTTTTGATAGGTTATATATTATATGTTAGTGGATCTAGAGTTGTCAACCTCAGAGGATGGCTTGTTTCCCCACTGTTACTTGAGCACATAAACTCCTTCATATAAAAAAAAATGTTAAAAGAGTTGTGGGATTCTAAGCGTACCTCTTATCCCTGTTGATTTCTTTCCATCATAATTAAAATATAAACAAATATTTATCATTTATTGCTTATTACTATTATTTCTTCATTCAAAAAGGTTATTCATTGTTACATTAAGCAATAAGCGTACCTCGTTAATATAGTAATGGATCGCAATTTCTCAAGATCTGGTAGGGGTGGCTCCTCCACTCTAACTTAGTTTTGCTAATGATTTTATTCTATTTGTTGAACCTAGTAATGGATAATCAAAGATAAAACTAACATTGAAAAACTTTCATAATCAAGTTACGCTGGCCTAACATTTTAAACGTAATACATGCCAATTACAATCTCAATTGACATCAAACTATAAGCAATTTTTTCCCTTAACATTCCGGGAAAATAAAGTAAGTATAGTTAAGGGTGGAGTATGATTGGAATTAGAACTAATGCCTCCTTATTTTATAGGTATAGTGAGAAGGAGCCCCCTAGCTAGGCAGCCATAATTTTCTGACGCTTGTTGGATTCTTGAACAATGATTGCTCTTGGTGCGTCTAATGCAGTTTCCTTCACTCCAGTTTCAACCAAGCCCTTGTTCTCTTCTTCACTGCTATTGATCATTATGGGGGCATGCACCTTTTCAAGCTCATTCAGCACATTGTGTATGTCAAACGCAAGGCGTTGAGCAAGGGTGCGTGAAAACTCAGCCCTTATCACCACGCGCAGTACATTTATGTGCTGAGCAGCAGGTGGCATTGGATAGGCTGGAACAATCCAACCATGGCGCCGCAGCATCTCTGATATCTTGTACTCATCGTACTGGCTACGGTCTTTCAGAGAAAATGCCACCACAGGAACCCCATTGTCTTTTGAAACTATGTTAAATCGTCCACTCTTCTCCAAATTTTCTTTCACCACCTTTGCATTTTCTCTGCAGTTCTCCATTATGCTTCGGTAACCCTGCTAAGTCCAATAAGAATGTAAGGGAATTGTGGTAACATGATAGAATTGAGGAGAGGGGCATAAACTATAATTGAAATATAGAATTATATATAAGGGTTTAGGGTTTAGGTTTAGCTGACCTCTTGGCCAAGACGAATTAGCTGATAATATTGAGCAATGATCTGACTAGAACCTGCAAGTGAAGATGAGAAGGTAAGTATATGGTATGATTAGGTAATGAAGGTGTTGAAGGAATAGACGTAGTTTGAAAAGAAAGACCTTTAGAGAAATTGAGGGTGAAGGTGGGTTGGTGAGCTCCAAGGTAATTGATATGGAAGATAAGGTCTTGGGGCAACTCCTCCTTGTTCCTCCAAATAACCCAACCAATACCAGCATAAACAAGCCCATACTTGTGTCCACTCACATTTATGCTCTTCACCAATTCCAGTCTGAAATCCCATTCAAGCTCTGGATAAAGGAAAGGAGCAATGAAACCACCACTAGCACCATCCACATGAATACCTGTTTCCCATCTGTAATATCACAACACAACTTTACCAAATTAGAAACACTTTTATTTGGAGACCAGAGGTACATAGTGGAACATTGCTTACCCAGTTTGCTTATTCTTTTGTAGCAGCAAGTCGTTTAAGAGCTTCACATCTTCAAACTCTCCATTGTAAGTTGAGCCCAAGATGGCAGCCACACAAATAGTGTTCTCATCAACCAGCTCAACGGCTTTCGCTGGATCCATCACGTAGTAGCCTTCTCTCACCTCCACTTCCCTCAACTCCACCTCAAAATACCTTGCAAATTTCTCCCAACATACTTGCACATTGGAACCAGTGACCAAGTTTGGCTTATCATAAGACTTTCCCTCTGCCTTGCGCTTGTTCTGCCACTTCTTCTTGAATGCAAGTCCTGCTAGCATTATGGCCTCTGATGATCCCACCGTTCCTGCTCCAACTGCATTCTCATTTTCTCCAATTTCAGCATGGAACAAACGTGCTATCATGTTCAGGCACCGGTTCTGTTTCCATTAGAGATACAACACAAGAGAGTAGAAAAATTATTGAGGGTGGTCAAAAACCAAAAATATGTAATATGTATCTGATATCCAACATATAGAAAATATTGGAAAAGAAATTAGCTTGAGTATGAGAAGGTACGTGAAGGTCTGTGGTGATAGGATACTCATCCATGTCAACATAGTTCTTGTTGATGGATTCCATGATGAGTTTGTTGCACTCTTCCTCCATGGAAGTGGTGACAAAGGAAGCCAAGTTAAGCATTGGAATGGCATCAAGTTGCAACTCATCGTGTATGTTCTGGTAGGCAGCCTCCTTAGGCATGGAGTCCTCAGGCATGCTGAACCTGCACCACCAAAACAACACTTCATCAAGTACCACCCAGACAGAAAATCATGATCAAATAGTACATTGAAGTCAAAGATAATAATGGTATTCAATGAAGACGAGCCATGAAGAAAAAGAAAAAAGAAAATGGAAACTGCTTATTATACCTAGGAAGAGAGTCTCTTGCATAGCGAGAAGCAAAGTTGGAATGAAGAAAGAGGTCAGACTCAGAAGGAGGTCTTGGAAAAACCATGGTGAAGTGTTTGATAAAAGTAGTATAATAATGTTACAGATCTTACTTAGAGACAAAAAAGACTAATAAGTTGATGATGAGGTTTGTTTGGAAGTGTTGAATGAGAACAAAGTTGTGGTATATTTATAGGTTGTAAAAACGTGAGAATCATTAATGGCTTGCGAATTACTTTTCCATGCATTAATTAAGTACGTACAACACAAGGCAGAGGACTTGAAACTGCCTTCACAACTTTAGCTCTTTTCTGAACAATTTAATTTTGTAGAAAGAGGAGATAGCGAAAGAATGTGATTATTTAGAATCACTTATGTCATATACGTAGTTCGTGAAACAACTTTTTTTGCCGTCTTTAGAATCCCTTATGGGACTGGCGTCGTCCCAATAGAAACTGATATCACACTAAGCTAGCTAGCTAGCTATCGCATTATAATTAGTGGAAATTATAATTAATTAGGAGTCCGTTTGCGTAAATTATTTAACAAGAATTTATTTAAAGATAAAATAGGGACTAAACTAAAAAAAATAAAAAATTTCACAACTTAAAATTAATTTATGTATTTATTTTTTAAAAACCATTTACTTGATTTTTTTTTCATGATTTATTTATTTATTTTAGTTTCATTATTTCATTTTCTTATACTCCAGCCGTCATATATTCAAGTAAAAGAAAATTCTCATTTATTCGCCAGATTTACTTCAAATGACCAATGTTCAGCTTTTTAATTTCAACCCTGTTGCCAAATTGTCAGTGTTGCTTTATTTGTAACCATATTAATTAACAACCATGTCAAAAGAAGTGGCTCAATCAATAAATTCTTTTTTGTTTTGTTTTGTTTTGGAGATCCTATTGTTCTTGGTCATAATGATTTTTTTTTATCAACAATAATAAGTTATCTATTTTTTCTAAAAATACAAAATTATCCGTTTCAATGATGTTAAATTATATATTTTTTAAACCAACAATACGAAAAGTGTGAATTAATGTCGACAAAAAATATATGAAAAAGAGACAAAAAAAATTTGACACCTAAACATCGGTTATATGTGCATGAAGTAGGAGACGTTAAAATTTTAAAAACAAATGTATAAATGGAATGCAATAGCGTGAGTCAAATATAATCGCAAAGAATGATAACGAAGTTTCAATTGATGTCTTATATATAAAAGAAAAGTACAATAAAAAACTAGTCATTAACTAGTAAAATTAATGGATATTCTGTATAATGATATATATACATATATATATATATATATAAATTGTTTAACAAATTAATTCTTTTAAATCTTTAACAGAATTGATTTTGATAAGTTTGAATTGTATGAATTAATCTTAAACAAAAGCAACTCACAGTTTGTTTGTTTTAAATTTTTATATATAAAATTAGTTTTAAACTATCTAGTACAAATAAAATATTTAATTAAATTAAATAAAAACATAATTTTTTTTAGCGAAACATGTGTTGAGTGTGCCAGAATGCATACAAATTTGACCATGAAGAAGAAAAGTGTGGCTACTTGTATATTGAATTTTTTGATTGATTTTGATAAACAAGTGTAAAAAATTGAATTTGAACATTTTTGTTTAAGCACGTAGCCCCTTAACTAAGAAATATTCAGCAGGAGGTAAAAAGATCAACCTTCATATCCTTCAAAACTAAGTTTTGACTTTTTGATAATATGAACATCAAATGTGGTTAACAACATAACATATCCAATCGACAACGTTTTGGTGGAAGATTTGTCAGAAACATTTAATAATTTAAAGAATAGTTTAATAATTTTGAAAAATGAAATTAAAATTATCTCTTTAAATATTTTGATAAGTTGAAATTAAGAATTAAAAGAATTTAAAAAAAATGAAGAAGTTGAAGTTGTATCACCATTACTAAAATAAATAATTTTTTTATTAAAATTATATATATATAAACATAAAGAGAGAAATCCATTTATTCTAAGAATAAGTGAAATAATTTACTATATTAGTGTTAGTATTCCTTTTTAATTTAAATTAACCATTCAGATTCATTAGGATTAGGTGATAAAATTTGTCCTACTTTATTTGACGTTCAAGTAGTAGAACTTTAAGTATTAATCATTCTTGTAAGAGTGTGATTAAAATTCCAGCACCTTAGCTTAATTTTACATCAAGATCAAGAGACATACATATGTGAGGCAAATATTTCATTTTGTTCTAACTTGTTAAATTTATAATTGGTTAGTTTTTTTATTTTTTCTTTAAATTTTAGGTACAATGTCAAATAATGTTGAAGTTAAAGCATTGATGAAAGAAGATGTTACGAAAGAGTGAACTTTAAGCTTAACTCAACCCCATAAAACCAGCTCAATAAGGTGAGGTTTGCACCCACTTATATACAATGAAAGGTCCTTATCTCTAGTTGATGTGGGATCTCCAACAGAAGGTATGAAACTCGAAAGAAAACAATAAGAAGAGAATAAAAATGATTTCAGAAAGATTGGTTTTGCTTTCAGGTTAATTGGTTTTGAAGTGAGAGAGTTATATTGAAGAAGAAAGTTATGCTTTTATATTTTTTAAAACATGTGTTAATAGATTAAAACAAAAATGCTAGAACTGTTCTTTATACAAGTTGCAGATGAATAATAAATTAATGTTTGAATCAATACAAAAGAACCTAAAATATATGTCTCCACGAATCTTTAAAATCTTTATGTAAATAGTTGGATTTTTTTTTTTTTATAAAAGTTTTTATGTTAGACATTACTATACAACTTGACATCTCAGCTAGACTGACACCTCAAGTAACAACAATCATCTGTCATCACATAAAAAAAATATTATTATTAAAAAAGAAAAAGAAAGAAAATACAAAAATATGGGGGGACTAGACCAAAACTCACATGTTAACAAAAACGATACATAGGTAGACTATACCTATTCATAAAGAATTCTAATAACAGACTAGATGGAAGTCTATTATACCAATGAAATGATTCTCTATGAATGAATCCTAAATTAACCAACTTATCCGCATATGCATAGTTGGATTCATCAAATATATTAATCATAGCTTCAATACTAGTTCTTCTTATTGGATGTCTAATTAATGACAAATTGTGTTCCTTTATTATTCATCAAAGAAGTTGCTTTAATGTGACAAACACAAGGATAATAGAAAAGCTTGGTTTCTCTATTATTCTTATGCTAAACCATATAAGGTGCAATGATGGATGGTGAAATACTAGTCAACAAGAAAGTCCTCATAGGCTTTTTAGTGGAAAGTGTAAGGATGATGTTTTATGTTATGTTGTGCCTATGGAAAAGTCACATATTTTTGCATGATAGACCTTGAAATTTTGTTGAAAAGAAATTTTTTAAATGATGATCTTATCAATAAAGAAAAGTTAAACACCATTTTGCATATATAAATTTTGATTCGCATTCCTTCGATGTTAGTCAAAACAAAGCTTTTAAGTTGTGTCATCGTAAATATCTCAATGTATTCAACTCTAGCATTCTAAAAGAAAATATTATTCCTATGCTTCCAAATTTTTCCAATATATAAGTAAACATGCTAACTCATATATAATTGATATTTGTCATAAGTTTGATTATCCTAGTAAAAGTGGATATAAAAACATGTTATTTAGATAGAATATTTAGACGAGTACCTAAATAATTACTCAAAAGTCATCTATATGGTAAGAGTCCTTTTATGATGTTTTAATTTACTCTCTTTTTCATGTTTTATTGTTTACTTTTAAGAATTTCTTGCTTTTTTTTAATCCAATGAACCAATATTATAAGACTCACACTTCGATTAATATTGTATTTAGCTATCGATATATTTAATATAGAAAAATATTTCTTTCTTCTGATTCATAAGCTTATACTTTATATTATCTTAAAGTATTTTAATGGGTACCACCCATTAAAGTTATAGCTTCTAGGACAAAACTTTCTATGTAGTTGGCTAGCATTTAAAATATTATTTCATATTTTAAAATTAAAGTATAAATAAGTGATAGGACTACTAAGTATAAACATAAGAAAAAGCTCTAATAATAACAACTTTTAGAACAACAATAACGCGAGGTGCATATTTAAAAAAAAAAACTACTTTATACTGAACTACAGGGTTGTGAAGTATATGTGTTTTATTTTTGGGTGTTAAAGAAATCTTTTCCAACCAACAATGATAAGCCTAACATTTTCAGAAAGAAAATAAATGAAATACAGGTGGATCATGAATGGAGTTTAAACAAATAGAGGCTGCTTATTTAGTTGGCATAGTGAAATCGATCTCCCTAGTTAGGCAGCCATGATTTTCTGACGCTTGTTGGATTCTTCAGAAATGATTTCACTTTGAGCATCCATTGCAGTTTTCTTTACACCAGTTTCAACCAAGCCCTTGTTCACTTCCTCAGTGTTATTGGTCATTATGGGGGCATGCACCTTTTCAAGCTCATGCAGCACATTGTGTATGTCAAACGCAAGGCGTTGAGCAAGGGTGCGTGAAAACTCAGCCCTTATGACCACACGGAGTACATTTATGTGCTGAGCAGCAGGTGGCATTGGATAGGCTGGAACAATCCAACCATGGCGCCGCAGCATCTCTGATATCTTGTACTCATCGTACTGCCTTCGGTCTTTCAGAGAAAATGCCACCACAGGAACACCATTGTCTTTTGAAACTATGTTAAAGCGTCCACTCTTCTCCAAATTTTCTTTCACCACCTTTGCATTTTCTCTGCAGTTCTCCATTATGCTTCGGTAACCCTGCCAAGTCCAAGGTAAGGGAATTGTGGTAACATAATAGAATTGAGGAGAGGGGCATAAACTATAATTGAAATAGTGAACTATAGGAGCTAACCTCTTGGCCAAGACGAATTAGCTGATAATATTGAGCAATGATCTGACTAGAACCTGAAAGTGAAGATGAGAAGGTAAGTATATGGTATGATTATGTAATGAAGGTGTGGAAGGAATAGACATGGTTTGAAGAGAAAGACCTTTAGAGAAATTGAGGGTGAAGGTGGGCTGATGAGCTCCAAGGTAATTGATATGGAAGATAAGGTCTTGGGGCAACTCCTCCTTGTTCCTCCAAATAACCCAACCAATACCAGCATAAACAAGCCCATACTTGTGCCCACTCACATTTATGCTCTTCACTAATTCCAGTCTGAAATCCCACTCCAACTCTGGATAAAGGAAAGGAGCAATGAAACCACCACTAGCACCGTCCACATGAATACCTGTTTCCCATCTGTAATATCACAACACAACTATACCAAATTAGTAACACTTTTATTTGGAAACCAGAGGAAATTAGTGGAACATTACTTACCCAGTTTGCTTATTCTTTTGTAGCAGCAAGTCGTTTAAGAGCTTCACATCTTCAAACTCTCCATTGTAAGTTGAGCCCAAGATGGCAGCAACACAAATAGTGTTCTCATCAACCAGCTCAACGGCTTTCGCTGGATCCATCACGTAGTAGCCTTCTCTCACCTCCACTTCCCTCAACTCCACCTCAAAATACCTTGCAAATTTCTCCCAACATACTGGCACATTGGAACCAGTGACCAAGTTTGGCTTATCATATGACTTTCCCTCTGCCTTGCGCTTGTTCTGCCACTTCTTCTTGAATGCAAGTCCTGCTAGCATTATGGCCTCTGATGATCCCACCGTTCCTGCTCCAACTGCATTCTCATTTTCTTCAATTTCAGCATGGAACAATCGTGCAATCATCAGGCACCGGTTCTGTTTCCATTAGAGATACAACACAAGAGAGAAGTAAACAAACTATTGAGGGTGGTCAAAAACCAAAAATATGTAATATGTATCTGATATCCAGCATATAGAAAATATTGGAAAAGAAATTAGTTTGAGTATGAGAAGGTACGTGAAGGTCTGTGGTGATAGGATACTCGTCCATGTCAACATAGTTCTTGTTGATGGATTCCATGATGAGTTTATTGCACTCTTCCTCCATGGAAGTGGTGACAAAGGAAGCCAAGTTAAGTTTTGGAATGGCATCAAGTTGCAACTCATCGTGTATGTTCTGGTAGGCAGCTTCCTTAGGCATGGAGTGCTCGGGCATGCTGAACCTGCATCACCAAAACATCACTTCATCGGGTACCTTCCCCAGAAAGAAAATCAAAGTAAAGAGCATACATAAGGAAGTCAAAGATGTAATATTGATAATAATGATATTCAATGATATATACCTGGGAAGTGAGTCCCTAACATAGCGAGATGCAAAATTGGAATGAAGAAAGAGGTCAGACTCAGAAGCAGGTTTTAGAAAAACCTTTGTTAGAATATGTTGGTGATCTTAAAGACAGCAAAGAGAGAAGAGTGGGTACTAAGATGTTTGTTTTGAACTCTGTTTAGATGTGTTAATGAAGATTGAAGTTGTGGTATTTATAGGTTGATAAGACGCGGAGAATAGTTGTTTGTTCTTTGTTTGAGAATTTTCTTTGCATTAGTCAAAGCAGAATAAGAGACCTTGAAACCGTGGTCATAATTTTCGCTTGTTTTGTTTTTTTTTTAGTATTTTCTAGAAATCGCAGAAGACGAGAGAAAGCTATTGTTTTATTACACCTTCTTATTTAATATTTAGCAAAAAAATATTTTCAAATATTTTTGTTAATTTCAGAAACTACTTTCAAATTAAAATTAAAATAATCTTAAAATTTGGAAGATTGAAAAAAGAATTATCTCTTAATAATAGTAAAATTTTTATATTAAATATTTAAAATATCTTAAATATATTTAAATCATAATAAAAATTTCGATTAAATTTTTTAATATATATTTGTATTACAGTCTTCTAACACTCGTAAACTAAATAAAATTAAGATTAATAACGAATATAAATAATGCTAACAAAATAATATTTGTTTCAATATTTTAATATTAAAACAATACCTAAAAGATATTTTAATATTTTAGTGCAATCAATTGAAATATTTTACTTTAATAAAAAGTGTACCGTATTAATTCTTCTAATGTAGTTGTCTCGGTTCCGAAAGACTTGACACCTTCTTTTATTTGTTTTCACTTGATTCACTCTAGTGGTAAGTTTCCAAACCTATCAAGCTTTAACTTTGATATCTGAAGGTGATAGCATATAAACTTTTTCGTTGAGTTCTTCATGAAGGAAAACATTATTAACATTCAATTACTTTAAATACCAGTTATGGTGACTGTCATAGCTAAGAAAATTCTTACAATGGTTAGTTTAGCAACTAAAGAAAAGTATCTAAATAATCAACTCCCTTTAACTGAGTATAACCCTTGACAACAAGTTTTTCCTTATAACGTTCTATGTCTTCTTTGTCATTGTATTTTATTTTATAAACCCAATTACATCCAATGGATTTCTTTCCATGCTGAATTTCAATTAGTTTCCATGTTTTGTTATGTTCCAAAGCTTATATTTCTTTCATCATGGCATCACACTATTCTAGTTTTATGATGACTTCATTGAAACTTTGAGGCTCTTGATTAGATGACATAGCCAGGGTATATTAATGATGTTTTGAGGTCAGATTTTTGTAATTAAGATATTCAGATATGGGATAAGCCTTTTTTATTTGTGTTCTTAAGATTTTCAATATCAATATGGTTAGACAGTTGATAGTGGTAATTCTGTAAGTAACTAGGAGCTTTCCTATGCCTAACCAAGCTTCTAACATTTTCCCTTTCATCTTCAACATGATTATGTTGATTATAAATTTCTCTAGTTTAAGAACTATCATTCAAAAGAATAGTCAAAAACATCAAACTGTTGATTGTTATTAGTATCAAGTGTAAGGACCGAGAAAAATAGTCTTAGAGTTGAAATGGTACAATTAAAATGACACCCAAATATTTTATTATTAAATTGAAAAAGCTATATAAATAGAAAATTAGTTATTCAGGTTTCATTTTAAAAGAACCACCATCTCTCTAAAAGTTCATTTTCCTTTCCTCTTCCTTCTCTCTAAGATTCTGACCTCCTCGATCATCTGTTTGACGATCGGAGTCCACCATTAGACTCCTGGCAGCGAGATCTACAAGACTGCCCGATCAGAATCTCTTATTGATGTGATTCCAATAGCCACATAGAGAAAGGTTCTTGACCTTCTTAGGAATCAACTTGAGTTGGACAATAGTTAGGCACTTTTTCTTAGAATTGGATCATTGTTCTAAGTCAAGAACTCTCCAAAAACTAGCACCAATTCCAAACTCATATGGAAGTTCCAATTATAGTCAAATTGAACCGAACAAAATGGAACAAAAGATAAGCAAACTGAATTAGAAGTGCTGGAAATTAAAATGCACCAAACCAAAATAGAAAAGAATAAGAACAGCTGCTGGAAAATGAAAGATAACCAAACCAAAACTCAAGAACACAAGCTAAACATGAACAATTGAAAGAGTAGGAAGGAAGGAGAAGAGAAAAGCTTATGGAGATGGAAGAGTAGGTGAGTGATCACGCCACTAGAAGGATGGTTGCTCCTAGATGAGTGTGCTGCCGCCACTTGAGGACACCATGGATCCTTCAAGATAAGACTAGAGAAGAAGGCTCAAAAGCTCTCCAATGCTCACTCAAAAATTGAGTATAGTTTCTTTACTCTCATTTCAATTCTGAATTGTACAAGCTAAACACCTTTATTTATAGCCTAGAGGTGCTGAAAAATAGGTGGGAAATTTTAAATAAACTCATTTGAAATTCCCACCAAAAACAAGTCACATGGGAGGTGTGACCTTTTTCTACTATGACACCTCCTAAAAACTACACCTACATCACTCTCCTAAGTCACATGGACAATGTGACTTTATTTTACATTTTCACACTCCTTTATTTAATAACCACACCTCCTAAAACTATACAAGAGTATTTCAAAGCTTGGCCTTGCCCCTCATGGGATGGACTTGGACTCTTTGGGCTTTGGGCTTCTTGGGCTTGGGCTTTGGGCTTGGGCCTCATCTTTTATTTTATGTCTTCTTTTAATTTTGAGAGAACTTCAAATGTGAAGGTGGATGTCCTCTTCCTCCATTAATAAAAGCCTCCTTTATTTGATTCTCATCACTTATAGAGTAAGTTTTGTTCCTCTTTTTTTCTTTTCTCTCCCTTTTCTTGAAGATTCTGACTTACTCGCTCGTGATCAGAGTCTGCCGTTGGACTCCTGGTATTGAACCCTATAAGTTTGTTGGATCAAAATCTCAGATAGAGTAAGTTCCTTCTTGGCCCCTTTTTCTTTTGAGTTAATTTTGATCTTATTAGATTTTGTACGAGTTAGTTTTAGATTTTGTACGAGTTAATCTCTGTTAACTCAAGGTCCTAGTTATATAGTTAGATTTTGATTAGGACTCTGTGGTGTAGGTTAATTACCTTTAGGCTTTTGGTAGATTTGGAGCTCCTAGTGAGCATAGGTTACAGTTCAGGTAAGGGAAGCTATATTTTTAAATTGTCAATCGAACCATAGGCTAGAAGATTTGGATGTGGGGGTGACGTGGTCACCAGTTTCAAAATTTTCTTGCAGGATCTCTTGTTTGGTATAGATTAGAAACTGTTTGAGATTGAAATGTAACATTTAGATATAGTAGATGGTGTAGAATGTATATAAGTTTGGAATTGAATGAATTACTGAATGTATTTCAATAAGGTTTGTGATGATTTTTTTTCTTGACAATTTCAGAGCATATATTTTGAATATTTCCTGATGATTTAGTTTATGAACTAAAATTGTTGGTGACAATTTTTAAAGTAAATTATGAGTTGATTATTTTGAGACCTATGTTGGTTGTAATCTGAATTCTGGTGTTTTTAAGATAAGTTAGTTGTTGGGTTTAACAATTGGTGATCAAACTTTAATTTTCATGTTATGGCTTCCTCATCCTTTTATTAAATACTGTTGGATATAGTTGTAGTTGAAAGATAATTTTATTTCATTCTCTTTTTATTGTCTCTCTTTTTGGATAGTAAAACTTGATGTTATTTAGATACACTTTGGAATCCTTTTGATTCAAGACATTTATATGATTAGTGAATGAATTGTTGTGTGTTTTGGAAATTCTAAATTATGGAATGACTTGATTGTTTGATGTTGGAGATTTTAATGTTTAGAATATATTTTTTTAATCAAAACATAGTATTTTCAGGAAAGAAAATACCGTGTTAAGATTGTTTAGGATGTGCATTGACTAGGGATTCGTCTAGAAGAAGAAGATATCCTGACTCTCCTAAGATAATGAAATCATATAGATGAAGTTATTCAGGTGGTGAGAGTCGAAGGAGGTTCATATGAATGGGTAAGTTATTTGAAAGATAACTAACTTGACCTGTTATATGAGTTAACCCTCTCATACTAGGAGAGATATGATATTGAGATTCTTTATGCACATAACTGTGTGGATTTCACAGTGAGATAGTATGACAGGTGCAGATCTCTGAGTCTAAGTCAACGCACGAGTCTTCCGGAAGTAGAGTCAAGAGTCTATGTGTTATGAGTCAGTAGAAGTCCGACATATGAAATATGAATTTTATGAATGTAATAGACACTTGATGGTTTGAGAAATCGCATGAGAATTGATGAACTATGCTTATTAATTTAAAATTTGAATTATATCAAAACTTTTTATATAGATAGCTTACCCTGTTATTTGTTTGTGTTTGTTTCTTTATCTGTGATGATCGTGTTTTACACGGGAGCAGATGAGATTGCAGGTAATAGAGCTCCTTAGTGAGTAGCTGGAGGATGAGATAGTTTTATTTGAATGTTTTGTTTTGTTGTTAAAACTTTTGATGTATATATTAAATCCCTATGAATAGGGATATTTCTTTTGAGATACACATATGAGAAAGTAGTATATGTTATTTGTAATTAGATATTGCTTGTTTTACTTTTATTTCATTATATATGGGTAAAAATTAGGATGTTACATCAAGATTATGCTTGTAATTACTAAAATAAGGATAAAAATTCTCAAAGACTTTCACATTTCTATACACAAATATTTCTCTATTATGTATGTCTAGAATCACAAATCTTTAATTCCAGCCTTATAATTGAGAAACACACACTTTATAGCTCTTGGATCAAGTTTAGACCTGTCTCTTTGTATACTAGAAGCAAAGCATAAGGAACCAAAAACTCTTAAGTTCTGTAAGTTTGGTTGTTGCCTGTAGACTAACTGATACGGGGTATTTCTATTTATAATTTCTGAAGGGATTCTGTTTATCAAATATGTAGCACGAATCACAGCAAAAGACCAAAAAACAGTAGGAAGTTTAAACTGAAAAAAGTAAGCTACGCCACATTTAAAATATGTTAATGCTTCCTTTCAACAACATAATTTTATTGAGGAGTTTCAATGCAACTTGTTTAATGTATGATGCCTAGACTATTGTAGAGATTAGTGCATAAGACTTCACTTCCATTATCACTTCATATGGTTTTAATAGTAACATTAAACTGATTATGAATCAAGGTAATTAATCTATATAGAGCTTCTCTTGTCTCAAATTTAGTTTTCATCAAAAAAATTCATGTAAACCTACTGTGATCATCAATAACTGTTAAGAAAAACCTATGTCCATTCATAGAAGCAATATTGAAAGGTCGCCAAATATCCACATGAATCAAGTCAAAAATATTTTTTCCATTAGTATTATTATGGGTGAATGACAGTTTATGTTGCTTATCATAATGACAAGCATCACTAGGTTTATGTTCATTGAATTGAATGTAAGGAAAACTATTACTAATCTGCTGCAAAAATTTGTTAGATGGATGCCCGAGTCTGAGATGCCACACATTTTCTGGTTTTCTTTCATCAGTTGATGTTCCCGTAATGTTTAGCATGACTTCTTGTTTTGGAAGTTCCATCAAATACAACAATTCGCTTGGTTTAGCATATCCAATCATCTTCAATGAGTCCACATCTTGAATTTCACAAAACTCAAAAGAAAAAATCAATTTACAATTGTAAGATTTAACAATCTTTTGTGTTGAAACCAGATTAACTAAAAATCAGGTATATATATAACATTATATATAAGAAGATTTTCATATAATTTCACAGTTCCATCATGATAAGCTATGACAAATGATCCATTCGGTAGTTTAATGCGTATAGAATCTATCATTCAAAAAGTAATGAAATTATTTTTTGAAAAAGTTACATGATTTGTTGCTCTTATATCCAAAATCCAAGAATGTTCATTCATTTTACCTTTTGTAGCATTATCATCTGAAGATTCACCAACAAAATTGTTCACCTTATGCTATATAGAATCACTTTTCACTTCTTAAGTGATCTTCATAATCTGATGTACCTATTCTTGTGTAAAATGGCTTCCTTCTTGACAAGGACTGGTTAATCAACTTCTTCATTTATAATAGTCAGCTCCATGACACTGTTGTTGACAACCTTCTCTATTTTTTCATCTTTCCTTTTGTACCACAGAGAAAATTCATGTTTGGAGTAACACTCATCAATTGTATGATACAATTTATGACAGAAAGTACATTGCTTACTATTATTTTGGTATCGATTTCTTCCTTTACCATGCGATTTCCATCCTTCATTATGATGTGTTTTCCAACTTCCTTCCCTACATAAAGTATTTAATAATATTTTGCTATTTACCATTGCATTCCCATTCAATTGACGTTCCTATTGAATAACAAGAGAAAAAGCATAGTTGACACTTGGTAGTGGCTCCATGAGTAAGATTTGTGTCTTAACAGTAGCATAGTTATCATTCAAACCCTTCAAAAAACACAACACGTATTTTGATTCTCTATGCTTCACAACATTTTTATCAATGCACAACTGCATTTAATCTTGCAGACACAATCCAGAGTTGGTCTTAAGGATTCTAGCTCCTCCCATAAGGTTTTTAATTATGTAAAGAATTCAGTAACACTGCATTCCCCATGCCTTATGGAATGTATCTCATGCAAAAGATCTGAAATCTAAAAATGATCACCTTTTGATAAACTTTCCCGTAAATCTTCCCACAATTCTCTTGTGTTTTCAATGTAGACAATATTTTGGGCTATTTAAGTATTCATCATTTTTGTTATCTAAGATATCACCATCGTGTTGCATCTTTCAGACTTCATGTAAAGATGAACTAGATTGAGGTACGAAAATGTTTTCATCAACAAACTTGTGTTTATTCTTCAAAAGAAATGTTATTTTCATTCACTGTGAATCGCAAAGAGATGTCCATGGCGGAGAGAGAAGAGGGACAATAGACTCACCGAAGTGTCTAGACCCGAAAGAAAAAAGTCTGTTATATTAATATAAAGATAAAAGTATTGACTAACTCTTATATACCAAAAAAAAGAATCCACACACCGGCCTTGGGCCAGTAACCTTGGAGGATGCCATGGCTCCACAACCTCGCTCTGATACCTGGTGTCACTTATAGCTCCAAGCATGGTGATTTCCACCATCAAGTTGTATATTGATTAGCACCATTTGTGGATTTTCTCCAGGATGCAAATAGTAGGGACTTGATGGATTCTACGAATCATTTGAACTGGTTTTGTTCTTTGAATTGGTATTATTTTTTGTAGCCATGATAGACCAACAAAAGAAAAGGAAAAATAGAAACAAGAACGATAAAAAATGCAAGATGAAAAGAAGAAAGGAACACCGGACCACTTTTGATACCATACTGAAATCTGATATACATGATGACACTGAATGTTGGCAAAGGATTAGATCATCACAAGCTTAAGTAGTGTCCCTACTAGCACTTTCGTGAGAAAGGAATGAGAAAGAGAGAGAAAAAGTAAAGTAGAAAACTGAATACTTTTTATTATCCACTAGATGCATTATATATACAAAAGAAAAGAAAAGAAAAACTACATATGTGGAGCTACTCTACATTACATTAACACCCTGCTTGCTTCTAGGTGTGACAACGGAGGAGGAAGGGGCGAGCGGGAAGAACTTTTGTTTGGTTCGGGGTATGTGAGAGCGTGGGTGCGAACGAGCGAGTGAGTTCAGTAGTTTTCTCACTTCTCGCAAAATTGAGAAGAGTTGCACTGATTCTAGAGGCGCAAATAGACATTTACGTTGCTACCCTTCCATCAATTCTAATATTAAACAATGTGGTCATAAGTGAGTTTTCAGTTTCCTTCTTCTTGATTACCGTGCCTGGTGCAACAGTTTTGTGAATTTTCTTTTCTTCTTTAAAGTGGTGGGTGCAAAAGAATCTTGATAAAAAAGTTTATACCTATGAACCCTGAACTTTGTCTATAAATAAAATTAGCTTGTGATACCCTATGGTTTGCTCCGCTCCTGTGCCCAAAACAAAACGAACGAGAGAGCTGATACTTTGAGGAATCAGAAAGGTGGTTTGAGGAACGAACTAACTGGTTTGTTTTATTTTTTTTAACAGCAGTATAGATTCAAAATTATTTAAAATGATTATGGTGGTTGGTTTGAAGAAGCAGAATTGATTTTCCAAATTTTGGAAGTGCATAATCGATTTTCGTCTCTTTGTAAATTAGTTGAGAATCGATTTTTGATTTTTCCAAATGGTGCGGAATCAATTTTCCTATCCTTGTAAATTGGTGCATAATCGATTTTCGATTTTTCGAAATGGTGCATAATCGATTTTTCGATTTTTCCAAATGGTGCAAAATCGATTTTTGATTTTTCCAAATGGTGCAAAATCGATTTTTGATTTTTCCAAATGGTGCATAATCGATTTTGTGGCTTTTAAAGGTAAAACGAGAATTGATTCTATGCCTTTTAAAGGTAGTAGGAGAATCAATTCTCCCTATGTGAGAAAAGTGTTGAAATTGATTTTTTTTTTTTTAGATTGCATCTTGGAGCAATGATTCTTTGGTTTGTTTTGTTCGTCATAGACTTTTTTCTTCTTCTTCTCCAATTTCTTCTTCTTCTTAGAAGAGCCTTCATCCTTCATGTAAGTTTTTAATTTTTTTTTATTTAAAATTTTTTTTTATTAAGTTTACTGTTTTTTATTTTTAATAAATGTAATTATATTCTTTTATCTATGTTTATTGTTTACAGTTTTTATTTTTCTAAATGTATTTACTTTTCTTAATTATTTCATTATTATGTGTTGATTTTACAGTTTTTATTATTATGTTTACTATTTAGTTTTTATTTTATAACTTTAATATTTTTATTTGTTTTTATTTTTTACATTATTATGTGTTTAATGTTTTTACATTTTTTATTAATACGTTTTATGTCTTTTTTATGTATTTATTATTTTTAATTTTAATAATACTATTTTAAATTGTTATAAATACATTTACATTTTGTTGATGTGTTTATTGTTATTAATTTTTATAAATTTATTTATATTTTCTTATTATATTTTTTTTACTGTTTTTATTATTTTTTATTACATTCTCATACATCCCATCTAATCCTTTATAATCCACTTATTCCTTCCCACAATTCAATCAGGTCATAAAAGTTTAATAGATGTGTGAATGAAGAGGGGGTAGTAGTATTTATTAATTGCAGATTTTCTTTGCATGTTTGTAACTTTAGCCTTCTGTAATTTCTAGGGAAAGCAAATGAGTTATTACTATTGTGTTGTTAGTGACTACTTATTACTAGCGGATCTACTGCTACTATTTATTTTGTTCCTAGGACACCTCGCCTATTTATTGTATCTTCCTGCCAACTTTTTCAAATCTTTTTTTATATATTAATAAAATAAAATAGTTAGTCACAAATATTATATAATAAATTCATTTCTTTTATTGTAAATAACTTAGCAATCAACACCAAAATTGATTTTTGCAGCAACCATTTAAAGTTTGAAATGTAAGGTTTATGATTCACAACATAATTTGAGTTGTAGCTCTAACATCAATAGAGAAATTGTGGAAATTGTAATATCTGTGCTCAGTATTTTAATATGTTTTACAAATATTCTGATAAGCTAGTTTTATATTCTCATCACATGTACAAGAATGTATGTACTTTATTCAGAAATTAAATTAAAACTTAAAATAATCAAAATATTTAAATTATTTATCTCTTAATAATAACAAATAATATTAAATAATTAAAACAACATATATAATCCTATAACCCTATAATATTAAAAATTTAGATACATTCTCTCATTTAGTTTACACAACTTTTTTTCAAAATTGCCTAAATATATAATTATTTTCTCCACATATAATTCATATAACAGTTAATAATTTTCCTGCAACTGTTTCATCCAACTTTTATTTGTTAATATATTTAAAAGTTCATATATTTTTACAACTTTTTAATTTTAATATTGAATAATGAATTAGAATATTTTAAAAAAATGTAAATTTATTTATTTTATAATTTTTAATTACAATATTTAATAATTATTTAGATTACTTTTTCAAATGTCAACACTAGCATAGCACCTTATAAGTTTTCAGCTAGTCCTTTCTGTAGTGTAGATAAAACAAAAACTAACATGTAAAATAAAATCGTAAAATATCACATTGTAAAATCTGGGTATTCAAACACACAATGTAATCTTCATATTCTTGCCTCTAACAAATTTATTTATTTTCTTAATGTTATTTCCTCAACTCAACCTAAATATCACTCATTCACTTGAGGTTGGGGCATCATCCACTTCACATCATTTTTTTGTTATTGATATCAATTAGGTTAATCGATGTTATGAATTCTGTTTCTTGCCTATTGCCTAATGTGATCAATATGTTTTTTGTCAATAGTTTTTTTTTACCAATTAATAAATGTTTTCTTGATCAACTTTGATAGAACTACTTTTCATCTTATAATAATCAGATTTTGAGATTATTTTTTATCAATGGAAGGAAAAGTTTCTCAAATTTGTTTTTTCAATATTAATCAAGATTTTCCCGTTAATACTAACAAAATTATTTTTTGAGGGAGTTTTTTAGACATATTATTCTTAGTTTTTTAAAAAACAACATCTGTTTTATTAAGAAAAGAATTATACGGATAATTAAAATTAAGGGATCAAAATTAAATAAAAAAAAAATTAAGAACCAAAGTTATGCATAATTAAAAATGAAGGAAGTAAAATTTGGTAAAGAAAATCAAATATATAATTCAAAAACAAAAATTGTGGATTGGTAATAGTTATACCAATGTACTTATTGGAGTTCTTTCATACGTGGATGAAAGTTACATTAAATTTGTTGGTTACACCAATTCTCTAGTACAACAATCAGGAACATATAAAGCCTTTAGTGTGAAGTTTTACGTCAAGGAGTATTACAGTGTAGGGAGTAGAAAACCATACAAATGCATTAACTGAGATTTCACAACAAAATCAATGTGGTGGAATCTTTGAAAAAATACATTAATGTGAACTACGTATCTCAATTCACATAAATTTGTAGGAAAATAAACTAATTGGGTAGTAAGCTAAATGACATAATTTTAAGAAAAGAATGAAGCAACTATAGTTAAGGTGTATTTTGGATGGAGTTAGAACAAATAGTGAAGCCTTCTAATTCAATTAGCATGGTGACACAGTGTTCCCTAGCTACACAGCCATGATTTTCTGACGCTTGTTGGACTCTTGACCAATGATTTCCCTCTGTGCATCCAACGCACTTTTCTTAACCCCGCTCTCAACCACATCCTTCTTCTCTTCCGTAATGTTGTTCATCACTTTCGGAACATGCACCTTTTCAAGCTCATGCAGCACATTGTGTATGTCAAAAACAAGGCGTTGAGCAAGGGTGCGTGAAAACTCAGCCCTTATGACCACACGGAGTACATTTATGTGCTGAGCAGCAGGTGGCATAGGATAGGCTGGAACAATCCAACCATGGCGCCGCAGCATCTCTGATATCTTGTACTCATCGTACTGTCTTCGGTCTTTCAGAGAAAATGCCACCACAGGAACACCATTGTCTTTTGAAACTATGTTAAAGCGTCCACTCTTCTCCAAATTTTCTTTCACCACCTTTGCATTTTCTCTGCACTTCTCCATTATGCTTCGGTAACCCTGCAAAGTCCAATAACAAGGTAAGGGAATTGTGGTAACATGATAGAATTGAGGAGGGGCATAAACTATAATTGAAATATTGAACTATATATAAGAGCTGACCTCTTGGCCAAGACGAATCAGCTGATAATATTGAGCAATGATCTGACTAGAACCTGAAAGTGAAGATGAGAAGGTAAGTATATGGTATGATTATGTAATGAAGGTGTGGAAGGAATAGACATGGTTTGAAGAGAAAGACCTTTAGAGAAATTGAGGGTGAAGGTGGGTTGGTGAGCTCCAAGGTAATTGATATGGAAGATAAGGTCTTGGGGCAACTCCTCCTTGTTCCTCCAAATAACCCAACCAATACCAGCATAAACAAGCCCATACTTGTGTCCACTCACGTTTATGCTCTTCACCAATTCCAGTCTGAAATCCCATTCAAGCTCTGGATAAAGGAAAGGAGCAACGAAACCACCACTAGCAGCATCCACATGAATACCTGTTTCCCATCTGTAATATCACAACACAACTTTACCAAATCAGTAACACTTTTATTTGGAAACCAGAGGTACATAGTGGAACATTACTTACCCAGTTTGCTTATTCTTTTGTAGCAGCAAGTCGTTTAAGAGTTTCACATCTTCAAACTCTCCATTGTAAGTTGAACCCAAGATGGCAGCCACACAAATAGTGTTCTCATCAACCAGCTCAACAGCTTTGGCAGGGTCCATCACGTAGTAGCCTTCTCTCACCTCCACTTCCCTCAACTCCACTTCAAAATACCTGGCAAATTTCTCCCAACATACTTGCACATTGGAACCAGTAACCAAATTAGGCTTATCATAAGGCTTGCCCTCTGCCTTGCGCCTGTTCATCCACTTCTTCTTGAATGCAAGTCCTGCTAGCATTATGGCCTCTGATGATCCCACAGTTCCTGCTCCAACAGCATTCTCATTTTCTCCAAGTTCAGCATGGAACAAACGTGCTATCATGTTCACACACCGGTTCTGTTTTCAACACCAGAGAAAGAAAAAATTTAGTCACTGGTCAAAAACCAAAAAATATCTTCTCCAAAGTATGAAGATTGAACAGGAAATATTGATTGTTGTTAGCAGTAAAAGATGAGAAAGTACATGAAGGTCAGTGGTTGCAGGATACTCATCCATGTCTACATAGTTCTTGTTGATAGATTCCATGATGAGCTTGTTGCACTCTTCCTCCATGGAAGTGGTGACAAAGGAAGCCAAGTTAAGCTTTGGAATAGCATCAAGCTGCAACTCGTCGTGTATGTTTTGGTAAGCAGCATCTTTAGGCATGGAGTTCTCGGGCATGCTGAACCTGCATCAAAATTGTGATATTGAATGCACATAATAGATGGAAAAGAGCATGATAAGAAGGAGAAAAGTGAGAAGGAAAATGTGTATACCTGGGAAGAGAGTCTCCGTCATAAGAAGAGGCGAAGTTGGAATGAAGAAAGAGATCAGATTCAGAAGAAGGTTTTGGAAAAACCATGGTGAAGATGATGGTGGTGTGAGACAGCAAAGAGAGAATATTTGAATGTTGGATGAGGAGGGTTGAAGAGGCAAGTAGTGGTATTTATACTTGAAAATTAATGGTAGATAGGTGAGAACTTAGAAGGGTAGAATCCTTCTTAGGCTTTGGAATTTTCTCTGCAGACTTTCAACTGCATTCATAACTTTCCCTTTTTGTCTTAATATTTTAATTTTCTACAAAAGTTGACTAATTTTATTTTATCACGCCTTACAGCAAAGACATTTTCAAACACAACCAACTATTTTTATATGATTATAACTTTATTCAAAATAAAGTAAAAAAATTTATAGACCATATTTTAATTTAATATTTTTTTCTTTAACATGTTTTATTCTTTTGGAAGATCATTTAAATTAAAATGCAAAGAGAAGAGATTTTATCAAAAAAAAAATATCGTATTCTCATATAAAATCTCTATATAACTAAAATATTTATCAGATTTTGAATTTATATTAAAATGAGTCTACTTCTAACTTAATCCTAGACGCGTTTGATTTTAACAAATAGTATATTGATATATATTTCAAATATTTGCACATTTGGATGAACTAATTAATAGTTATTATAATGATAGGATGATTTTTTATATATTTATTTATTAGTCATCTCATAAATAATATCCTATATTATTAATTATTCTAAACCTTAAATAATAATATAACGCAAAAACAACTATATAAATAAATAGGATCTAACTAAGAAAAACAACTTATATCATTAATTGATTTTTTTAAAATAAAATAATCAAGAAGAAAATAATGAAATAGAAACTAATTTTTAAAAACAAAAAATAATATACATTAGATATCCTTTTAGAAAATAAAAAAATTAATTTTTATTTCATAATTTTCTTATATCAGTCCTATCTAACTTAACAAATAATTTATTATTAAAAAATAGTAATAAATGAAAAAATTAAAATAAACATATAAAATGTATGAGAACAAATGAAAAAAAAATAAGACTAAAGCAAAATTTACAAAATTATTAGAGACTAAAAGTTTATATTTAGAAAAGAATATTATGAATACTTAGTAACCAAATTAAATTTAAAATCTGTATCGAGAACTAAAACGGAAGAAAAATGTTAAAAACATTAACATGCAAATTTATTAAGGATCAAAAAGTTATTTAATATTAACTTCTTTCATACGTTGAAATTAATTTATACGCTTTATTTTTTATATTCTTATATTTGTTTTTAGTTCAGGTATAGAACTTGATTTTAATTTATAAAGAAAATATTTCATTATCTTACAAAAACTTACAAAAGAAATGAGTTAAAATTGATTCTAAATTTTGCAGTTATAATAAACTATGGTCTTTGGAAAAAGCAAACAAAGAAACAATAGATGCCCATGGATTTAATGCGCCAGCAGTAATTAAAGTGTGTCATTTGGACATGTATTTATTTTTAAACCATATTTAAATACATTTTTATTTAATCAAATAATAAAAGAGAATTTTCATTTGCATGATCAAGTTCAGTTGAGATGTGGTGAAGAAGATGAAGTTTCTCCCTAGCTCATGGTTTTGTTGCAAACTAGGAGCAGCATGTTCAGAAACCTCTGACAACAATTAATATGTAATTAATTATCATATACCACATTAATGCTCTACTTTAAGATCCAAATAATAATAAAAAAGAATAAACACTTTTCATAAAACAAATAAGCCTCATAAATCTTTTAACTTTTCCTTAATTCTTCTCTAGAAAATACTTAAAATCCCCCATAAAAATTCATAATAAAAATCATTTAATAACACTTAAATGGATCAATTATGATAAAATTAAATTTAAAACATGGATTTACTAATTTATCTTCGGATGACGAATGTGTTATTTTTTCCTATTTTACTTAATTACGCAATTCTTTTTCACTCTTATTATATGTTCCTCGTTCAAAAACACAAGCATGAAGTTGGTTACGTTTCTGCCCTGACAAAAAGGAACAGGTGCATGAAAAACAGAACAACGACCTGAATAAGAAAAAAAAGTCTTTGAAAAAAAGTCTTTGGAAAAAAGTCAGAAGTCAGAAAGAAACCCTTCATCTAGTTCAAAACATTGAACTATTAGAGAACATGTTATTTTTAGATATAATAATTATTATTATTATCTGTTAATGTTAATATTAATAGTTAAATTGATATGAAATTATTATTTTAATTAAATTTTAAGTATCTAAAAATTTAGATTTTTTAATTGAATTTCTATTATAAAATTTTATTATATTGACTATTTTAAATATTTCTTATTTTCATCTAATTGTTTATGTTTGATTTTGTTCTTTTGTCAATGAGATTATTTGACTATTTGGAGAACAAATAAACGAGTTAACAGGTGAATTGAAGGTGATTAAGGAGAAAAAAATATTTAAATTTAGCAGTAAGTTGAAGACGGAAAAACATATTTATAATTGTAAAAAGCAAACATCAAATTTATGAAGTATTTAAAACTTAAATAAACTTAAGTTATTTTTTAATATTTTCTTAATCTTACCTTTACTTGAACAATATCATGTTATTTTTCATTAACAAAACTCATAGTTAATGTTCAAAACATGTTAGATGTATCTCTTTGAGTTAATATTCTCTTCATGAATAATTATATTTATTTGTTCAACACTTACTTCAAATAATTTATGAAAATATTAGTCATCAACATTGAAGTTATAAAGATAAAACATCACTATAATTGTAATTTACAATTACATTATTTTTAACATCAAATAATATTCAACTAAACCATACATATATAATTGTTGCATAAATATAGAAAAGGCAACAGTTTTACAATTGATTGATAAAGAAAAAATTTATGAAAATTTGTGTATCATGTGATAGTGTGATTGATTAAATTTTTTTAAATAATAAAATATAAGATTAAAATTTTGTCACTATCATAAAATTAATTAAAAATTATTATTAATCATAACTAAATTAGATTTTGAAAATATAATAAAAATAATTTTAGTAATATATTATTAACCACAAACCTCAAACTAATTATTTAAAAACATTATTCTTGCATATAAACTATCATCCAAACAAACTAAAAAGGTGAAAAAATAATACATAGCTGGTTCCAAATCTCTTCTAACTCGTCACCACTTGTACTATCATAAAGAGTCACATTTGTGAACACCGAAACCAATTTGTAACCATTGAACAATCCATCATCAAAACCGTAACCATCAACAATTGCAGAAGAGAATCAATTATCTACTTACATAATCGATTATGATTAATTAATCACAACCATAATCAATTATAGTTCATAATACAAAACCACATAATTGATTATCTACATATTGGGTCTAGAAAACTATTGAGAGGATTGGTCTTCTCCCTTCTTGTCAGTCGGTTGTGCTACTCTTCAACCTTCTTCCTTGCTCGTCTTCGCTCAAGTCAGCAAAAGGGTTCGACACTCAGTTGTCAGAGTACTGTAGATAATCTCCTACCTGTGTTTTTGGAATATGCTCTATTTATATTACATGTGATGGACTTTCCTTATTGAATCATGTTAAGGAGTTAGACCGTGTTTATGGTTGCATTACCTAACTTCTAAACGCGGATTAGCTTTGCTGACATTGGTTGAACGTAATAAGACTTATACTATCGGTAGGCCTACTGAGAGTGGACCTTAAGTCAATTGGTCCAATGGTAAGACCAAGGCATGTCGTTGGTCATTTGATCCATACCAATACATAATCCACTAAAAATTAATTATGGGTGATGAAAAATCGATTATGTTGTTTTCTTACCACGTCAAAACTCATTTTAGTGGCGTACATTCTTATTCTCAAGCCTAATTTAGAACAATTACAATCTTGCATTTATACTGTTAAGAAATTAAAATCATTTGTACTTAAATTATAAATATGAATACAAAACTTGAAAAGTGAGACCTCGAACTACTTAGAAGTAAACATCTTCATTATTCTTGTTATCTTTTCTTAATACTCTAGACATTACCTTCATATATTAGTAAAATTAATCTCTTAACCTCTTCCATTCAAACATATGAGAGCAAAATGTTATATAAAAAATTGAAATATTTATTATAAATGTAAAATAGAATTTAAGTATTTTAAATTTTTATATTTCATGTCTATAAATTCAATAGTTTAATGTTATTTAAAGTCGAAAATAAAAGGATTTTAAACATAACTTATCAACTCTAAAATGAATAATACTTTACTTTAAATATATTATTTCAATAAACTTGAAGGCAGAATATAATAATAACGAAATTTGAAGTTGTAAAACAAATAATATCATCAAATACATAATTGATTATAAAGATGCTATCTGGACATTCTTAAAGTTGAAACATTTTAAAATTTAAACAGGATAACATATTATATATATATATATATATTAAAAAGTATTTATTTATTATAAAATTATTTTATGTACTGGGATGACCGGTCGGTCTGTTGACCCGGTCAAACTACGCAACCAGTTCCCACCTCAAGGTACGAGGTCGACCATGTGGCATATGTGGCCGACCGACACAAGATGCTCAAGTCAAAGGTTGACCCGATTAGCAAAGGCTAACCCATGGTTAGGAAACGACCTAATCCAACCCTAATCGCTAAACAACCCCCTAATCCGGCCCAACAGCAAGGGCCCATCAAGGTAATATAAATATCACGCATTCCAAGGAAGAAGGTACGTCATTATCTACAGTATTCTAACCAACCGAGTACGATACCCCACTGACTTGAGCGTTAGAGTGCCATCTACAGGTACCTCACCAGTCTGAGGAGCCGTTCGACGAAGAAGTTGGAAGGAGGAGTGTGACACAGCCGACTGAGTGGCATATGAAGACAATAGTTCTCCCAGTCCCCAAACTAGTTCGAGAACAATTGGTGCCCACCGTGGGGCCGAGGAGAGCCAGAAGAAGCCATATCAGTAGATGATATTGACCCGCAGCATGGCAAGCATGACCGAGGCAAATCAAACGGCAATGATGATGGCCCTTCAGAAGGAGCTAGTAGAGATGAAGAAGGCGCATGAGGAGGCCGCTAAGAAGAACAAGGAGGAAATCAAAAACCTCCAAGAAGAAAATAAACGAATGAAGAAGTTGGTCGAAGGGGTGTCGTCCCTCGCCATGACCAACCAGCCCGGCAAGTCTTATGCCACCGGCGCCGGCCTCCAGGCCGAGAAAGAGAAGAAACACGACTTCACTCTGAAGATGGATGGGGAATCCCATCCTAGTAAAACGGCCAACACTACCGGCATGGAGGGCCCGGATCGGCGCCATCCCTTTACTGACCGCGTCATGGATACCCCCCTGCCTGACAAATGGAAAGGCTTCAACAGGAATCGGTATGATGGGACGACCGAACCCGACGAGCACGTGGACAGTACACAACACACATGAGCCTGTACACAATGGACGACACGGTCTTTTGCCGAGTCTTCCCCACCTCCCTAAAGGGAGGGGCTCTGAGTTGGTTCACCAAACTCCCCGCAAATTCGATAGATCGTTTCAAGACCCTGATAGCAAAATTTGACGTCCAGTTTGCAACAAGCCGCCCCCACCACCTAACATCCATAGCACTAGTCGGCATTCGCCAAGAGAAGGGAGAATCCCTGAGAACGTTCATCGATCGGTTCAGCAAAACCGCTATGAGCATTCGCAACCTTAGTCCCGAGGTGGCAATGCACCACATGCTGACCGCCCTGAGACCCGGTCCGTTCGCCGATAGCCTGTGTATGCAGCCCGCAACCAACCTCGATGACCTTAGACGCCGAGCGGCAAAATTCATGCAACTAGAAGAACTCCGCGAATTCAGGAACAACGCCCGGGCCGAGGCAAGTGGAGAAAAGAAGGAGGACAAGGAACAACAAGGAAGGTCACGGACTGGCCGGGACCAGAAAAGGGACAACCGAGGACCCCGCTTCTCCCGCTACACACCTCTGAACGCTGATAGGAGCAAAATTTTGCAAGAGGCCCTAAGTGCCGAGTTGATACCACCACCCCGGAGGGCCTTGAGTCCAGAAAACGCCGATCGCAGTAAAAGGTGCCGGTACCACAAGAATACCGGACACTCCATCGAGGAATGCCAAGCCCTGAAAGACAAAATAGAAGAACTCATTCAGGTCGGACACCTCAGACGCTTTGTGCATAGTACCCGTGAAACGCGTCGTTCCCCATGCAAAGAGCAAACGCCTAGGAGAAGAGATCGAACCCTCCCGGGCTCACGAGAGGGTGATAGGCGTGGAGACCGACGAGGACGAAGAGACGACCCCCCACGAGCCGACACTCGTAGGGGTCGAGAGGTAATCAACACCATAGCCAGAGGGTTCGCTGGGAGAGGCAGCTCCAACAGCGCACCAAAAAACACTTGCGGGCCATCCACCAAGTAAACCTCGTCTCTGCCCGGCCGAGGATGTCTCCGATTACGTTCACAGATGAAGATTTCAAGGGGATAGACCCCACACATGACGACCCCATGGTGATATCGGTGGATATCGACAACTTCACAATCAAGAAAACCCTCGTGGACCAAGGAAGTTCGGTCGACATATTATACTGGAAGACCTTGAAAGCCATGAGAATCCCGGAAGAGGAAATGATGTCATACAACGACCACGTGGTCGGTTTATCTAGAAAACACGTAGGCACGAAGGGTTACATAGAACTGTACACAACGTTCGGCCTTAAAGGGACAAGCAAAACCCTTAAATCAGATACCTGATCATAAACGCCAACACGTCCTACAACATCCTCCTCGGCCGATCATCCCATTACATTTTATAAAAACAAATTAAGAATGGATTACTCAAATATGAAATGTCTAATTTTTTATTTGGTCTTTGGTCCCAATTCTATAACCTAATTATTGTTCCATCCTGAAACCCGCACGCGAGTCTATGAAGGTGGTGACATGTCAGAAAAGGTGGCTGCAAACAACAAATCACTAACTACTCACATTTTTTGTTCTTTTAATAATCTATATATGGACTAAGTCACCATATGAAACGCGTTGTTAACAAAGATTAAATTCTATTTCAAATTTTAGTCAAATTCATTTTAATCAAATTGACTCAGTATTTATTTTTCCACACATTTCAGATAGTCATTTTAAAATTTAATGTTTTCCTCATGATTTTAATTTTACTAAGAGTTTTTAATATGTTAAGAAATAATTATATTTATAAATATGTTTGATTTTAATCCCTAAATGATGTAATACTTAGGCAAATGCATAATATGACAAGTTTATTGAAATTGAAATTTTTTATTTTCTATGAGATACTGTAGTTCACGAATAAAAAATATTTTTTTATAGTAATTAACTTAAAATTATAGTAAAGGTTTGGATGGATTAAAAGTGTAAAAACTTGAAAAAAGGTTATGTATCGAAAATGTAAAACAAAACTGTTAATAACAAATCACTATATAAGATGGTTTTGTTAATTTTTTACAACAATTATGTTCAAGTCACATCAATAATAGTTTTTATATTGTTCTAAATTTTATATTGAAACGCGTATTAGAATGTGCCACTATGGAATCATAATTGAGAATAAAAAGTTGAGCAGAAGAAGGTGAAAAGATCAACATTCAACAACCTCACGTTTTGACTCATTTGGTTTCATTAATGAATATATATTGGTTAATGTATCCAAGAACAAGGTTTGGGTGGAAAATGAAACACCACACCACACAACTTCAATGGAAACATTCTTCAGTTTTTCATTGAAACTAACGTTTTGTTTTAAGAATGAACATGTTGAATTTCTGTCTTTTCAATAAAATTATATTAAAATCTCATAAAGAGAGCTTTAATCCTTTTACATAATGTTTAATCTAATTTGTTTATATTTTTTTTCTTAATGTAAAAGTGGATCGAGCAAATAATTAAGATTTTAAGAAAAGCAAATTTTAGAAACCATCTATTTAGAAAAACCAGCTATTTAAGGCCACAATACTTCTATACTTCTTCTCTTTTTTATTTCAAAATTTGAAATCTAAGAACATATAGTTCAAGAAATATTAACTACTGAAAATATCATTTTTAAGTTAAAATATAAGTTTATCAAATAATTAAAATTCTTATTTTTAAGCTTAGCTTTATAAACTTAAAATCAGGTAAACTAATATGAATTAATCAAATTTGAATCATGTTCAACCCCAAGAAAGTAAATGGTACTAAACCTTTTATTTATACTTGCAAGATACTTTATTTTTCACGGTAACTTAATCTAATTCTGACCTCTTAATTTAAAGAAACTACACCTTTAACACGAGAGAGGTATACACGGAAAATAATTTTATAGAGTTATTAGTTTGTTTTTTATATTAATATTAATATTTCTTAAAAAAAATTGAAAACTATAATAAGAATTACTCGTTTTATTTCATTTAAATAACACGATAGAAAATAAGATTACATAATACATAAATTAAGATCAATAACCATAAAAAAAAATGCATGAAAAACAATGTTAAAAATGTTTCAATGGTGTTTGTTAATCTTTGAAATCAATACCTTCTGTAGACAAATTATTGCAACATTGATCTTTCAGTCAATTCAACTACAAATGTCATCTTCCGTGTCATTCTCATAAATATAATAAAATCGAATAAAATCGAATGGAATCATTTAAAACAATATTAATCTATCATATGATATATAAAAAACAATATAAAACAACACATGAATTATGATAATGATATATCCTAAAATATTATAAAAAACATATATGAAGTGCAATTTGTTTTTGGTCAGCATATATAATGCTTATCAAATAAGATTAGTAACCTTCATTTTCTTATACTAATGTAGAAGATATATTTTAGAAGAAAATATTAGTTTTTAAAGCTATTTTATAATTTCTGTAAATTTTATATTTGTTTTCCTTATTGATTTTTATTGAATTTAATGAAAAAAAATACTTTTAAGATATTAATAATGAAAAATAATTTGATATATCAATAATAAAAAATTCAGCTAAATTGTTTCTATTAATCTGTTGATTACATTCAAATTATTAAGGACTCCAATAATAGTTAATGAAATATTAACTAAATTATGTAACAATCAATTCGATGAGATAGATAAATTAAATTAACTTTGAAATTAAAATTTCTAGAAATGTATTATTCTTTATATTTTAAAATTTTACCGCTAAAAAATATCCAATAAAGCTAAAATTAACTAATTGATTGATTTATAATGATTGTATTTATGCACTTTTTCATATTCTCACAAAAACTAACGGTAGATTAGATGTATTTAATTTCTTGTATAATGAATCTTAACTAGTTCGATACAGGTGCACATTTCTTCGGAGAAAATAATTAAATAAAGTATAATAAATAAATTATATAATATGAAAATATAAAACAATTAATTAAATTCCTATAATTAATAATGCGAGAATATAATTTTTTAAGAAATATAATGAATAAAAACTTTAATATATGATACACTAAAAATAACTTAATGTTATAAATTATAGTTAAGAAATAATCATTCCAAGTCACGAGAAACAATGAGACTTCTATAATAACTATTTAAATCATCAGGATATGAGAAATTTTTTGTGCACTTACATCATTAAAAGCGCAACATACAAATTTTGTGTCTATATACAAAGATAAAGATAGTCACGAATAACTTCTCATATGATATTTGGATGGTCCGTGAAAAGTGAGATGGAACGAGTTGAGTTGTCAAGGTTATATGAACTGAAATTAGTAACTTGTTTGTCATAAATTAACTTGAAGGGCTAACCCACCATTTTTCAATTTTTATTTTTATTTTTTTTTTGTTTTTGGATCTATTTAGTTGGTTGTAGTTATTAATATAACTTTTTGGAAAATAAGAATATAGGAAAGAGTATCAAGATTGAATCAAACTTTAATATTCTAATCAAAGAAGGTTTAATGACTACACAAATAAAGTAAATACCAACCATACTTGATCATATGATGTATAAAGAAATTAATGTAAATAAAGTTTTATATAAAACATTGACCACCACCAATTTTAATTCCAAAAGCATGAGATTCCTCTTTAAAAATGTCGAAACTAAAGAAAGGCGGGATAACGGTCTAACCCACTTCACCTCGTCCTTAGCCCACCGGATTTGCTAGTTAGATGGGTTAGGCTAATATGAACTTACAAATTCAAAAGTTTGACCCACCCTGCCTATATGAGACAGGCTGGCGAGCAGGCCCATTAGGCCTGACCTACTTTACCATCCTTATATGATATAAAGATGAGGTTGAGATTTATTTATTATCTATAATGAAATATATCAATAAAAGAAATTATCTTATCTTCAATTTAATTGGTAATAATTAATTGAAATTAAAATCGTTATTTAAAATAACAACCACATAACCCGGTTAAAACTTAGACATTTTAATAATACATTATTGGAAAACAAAATAAGTAAGATATAATGGATTAAATGATTAAATTGTTCCAATTATGTTTCAAGAAACATCCCAAAACAAAATAATTGATTAAGCTTCTTTAAAAATGTTTCTATAAATTGTTTACGAGGTTGTCTAAGAAAAATATTAATTATTTTCAATACTACTCATTTCATACATCCAATAAACTCTTAAGCTTAAAACTTTTTGTGTTCATAACTTTTAAGAAAAGTTCTAAATCAAGGTATATGTGATGAAGTTGCTCTCTTATTTTGTGTTTTGAATTTCAAAAATCAATCACAAATAAGTGATACTATTCCGATTACTTTAGGCATTCTTTAATATGTCTTGTAAGGCATATTTTTTAAAGTACTGTTCTACATATTAGTAATCTCTTAAGGGTTTCTGAAGGGATTTTAGATTCATATCTTACTTGATTATATTTGTTATATGTGCAATGTGGTTGTTATATGAGACTTGTAAGATAATAAAAAAAAATCAATCTAAAGTTAAGCTGAACCATGCTGGATGTAGAATCAATTTGATTCGAATATATAAGTCTAAAATTATCTTATTGCACTTTCTTTTTCTTTCTCTTATCTTTAGTATTTATTGTTTGTTTTATTTTTTTTTTCAAAACCCCCATCTTTTAATTTAATTGTTTCAAGATTTTTTTTTCAAAATTTGTTAATAAATAAATCTTGATATTGTACAATTTTATTTTGTTTACAATCAAATTGATTAGTGAAACCTTAATAGTTCTTAAAGAAGAATAAAATGTAGCTCATGTTGAGTAAATATATAGAAATCAAGTTTCTCTTTGCGAAAAACTTCTTACAAATTGTTAACTAGTAGATGATTCTCCTCGGATTGTTTATTCTATATCTTCTTTCAAAAATCTTTCAAAGCATTTTGAAGCTTTACTCAATCCTCTTGCTAAGTTAATATGATATTTTCACTTGTATCAAAATTAACCTCATAAGGTTAATTCTTTGAGGAACTAAAGAAAAATACCGAACATTGTTATTAATAATGAATGACAAGTATTACAGTCAAAATATGTTAACAACAAGTTATAAAAAAATTACCTCTATTCAAAAGTGAAAAGTTCAACAATTGAAAACAACACATGATAGTATTATTTAAGTTTTGACATATAAATATGACATCCAAATTACATTGACCTTTAATATAATGATTTTTCATTTTATTATTAATTTAAATTATTTTAAGTGTGTATTTTTTACTTAATTGATAATGAATTTATATATATATATATATATATATATATTATATAAAGAATGGATACAAATGATGGTAACATTATTAAATACACAAAATATAGCATATTAAAGAAACAAATTATTATTAGATGCAAAAATTATATAGTTATTCGACATAAAACAATAAGATTATTTGTCATAAGAGATATATCCTAAAACATATTGGCAATATTTTCATAATTACAACTAAAAAAATATATCTAATAAGAATAAAACATTTGTCTCTCTAAAAAGTCAACAAAAGATAAGTTAAAATTCCTATTGATAACGAGTCCACTACATCATCACTCAAACTCTAATCAATATATTAATCCTTAATAATTGTAGTGTAGCCAGTTTGACCATTAGACAATTGAGATAAGTGTCCATAATAAGAAGAGGCATACAAACTACACCAACCATTACTTATTCTCCATAATAGATGATAAAGCAGGGAGTTCATAGTGAACTAGAACAAGATGGTGTTTCTTCTAAGGTAGATTGAAAAAGTCTATTATAAAAGAAATTTCATAATCAATAAATGGGTTAGGAACTAATTGATCTTGATACAGATATAAAAAAATTATCAAAAGAACCATTAAATCCAATTTATCATCCTCTATAGGTGGAAGATGTGATACATAATTAACTCTAATGTATCTGAGATGTGCTAGTGAAGCCAATGAGGTATGGACATTAATAGTAGTAATAGACATAAATATATACGAAGATAAAAGGTAATAGTAAATATGTATTAAGTTCAAAGATGAAATCATATACTCATTCTCCAAATGGATTATTGATGATTTTTCTTTACGACAAGTATACCGATGAACATATATTTATTCATACTTAATAGCTTTAATCATAAATTATTGGACTATAATAATAAATAAATTCATTGTTTTAAATAATATTCATATAATTGGGTTTATTTAAGCCTTAATTATTATTTTTGTTAATTTTATGTTTTTAAAGTAGATGGTTAGAAGGAAGTGTCTCCCTTTGTGAATGAGCCAAATATCCAAAAGTCTAAGTTGTTTCTTTGAATCAAAACAAAAAAACAAAATCTGAGGAGAAGAAGGAGGAAATAAAAGCCACAATATCTAAGAAACCGAATTTGAACCAAATATTCTACAAAATACAAGAATTATAGAAAATTGGAAACGGTTAAAAAATCTAAACTACAATATTTTTCCAAGATCCTTTGAGTAGAAAAATCTATAAAAGGACACCAACATCAAGTAGTAAGAGGGGAGCTTCATAGGGTTTTCTTAGTTTCTTTTCTTCTTTGTAATTCTTTTGCTTTATTTCCGCATGGAAGGCTAAATCTTTTTGGTTGGTTCTTTAATACTTCCCCATTGAGTTTTGAAGTTTTGATCAATAAAAGTTATATTTTTTTATTTCTCTATAGCAGTTGTTTTAATATTCTAATCTTCTTGAAAGATGGTTTTTGTGAGATGTTGTACTTGAACGCATGATTGAGAATCTTCTTTATCTTAAACTTTGGTTTCTTAGTTAATTCTCACCATTATATTAACATCTCTTTAATATTAGACAAGTCTACATTGGAATTATTTTAATTTGACACCAAAACGACAACTATCAAATTTGGTGTCGTTGCCGAAAAATCCAATTTGAATTTGGTTATTAGGTCTTTTTTATCGGCATAATTTTTTTATTTTCCTAATTTTATTTTCTGCATATTTAACTAGTGTTTTCTTCTTATTAGTTTTTATTTATTTAGTATAGCCTAAAAAAACTTAAAAAATAAACTAAAAGATAAAAAAAATCTAATATTCAGGATACTATTTTCTTATTTTATTTTATCTCCTTATATCTCTTATCTTTATCTTTTGATTTGTTTTTATTTTATTTTATCTCCTATCTTTATCTTGTTTTGAGTTGTTTTTATTTTATTTCTTTATATCTTTATATATTTTACCTTAATCTTATTTTGATTTCCTTTATTTAATATCTTTTTTTGTTTTTTTAGTTATTATTATTTTTTTGCCATTCTTTATTTATCTATTTATTGTTTCTATTTTTATTTTCTATATTTTTTTTGCATTTTTTCTCTAATTTTTGTTTAAGTATTAAGTGTAGCATTTGCATTAGTTTTATATAAAGGATTTTGCATTTAGGGTAGACACTTCAATTGCTACTCTTTGATTTTTTTTATTGAAAGCAATTCAGGGAAAATTTTGGATAGGAAAGACTTGGTTTTTAAGTTTGTCCATATGTGACTCACCTCTCTTTCATGGAATTGGCTTGGGTTGTTTCTTAAAAAAAAGATTTTTCTTTGAGGAGTCTAATAGGTATTAGTGTCCATTCATATTAGGGATTTCATTGGTGCATGACTAGGTCAAATTCATTACATTCATACTTCTCTTGAAAGACATGTCTAGTGATACAAAATCTTCTAGTTCATTGTCAACTGTTGTTGTAAATCCTAATTTTGAAATTATGGACGAACGAACCCTCAGAGAACTTGTTGCTCCAGATGTTTCCATCCAAACTATGTGTATCCAATACCCAAATCTGGATGTGCAATGTGAGCTTAAATATGGTTTGATATACTTGCTACCTAAAATTCATGGCCTTGCAGGTGAAGACCCACATAAACATCTTAAGGAGTTCCATATAGTGTGCACCACCATGAGGCCAGTCGGGGTCTCAGAGGAGTACATAAAGCTTAAAGTGTTATCTTTTCAATGAGAGCAAAAACATTCCTTCCCATAAGGAGTCTTAAAGGGAACGAAAAGGTAAACATGGGAAGAAATGTTTATTCTCTCATTGAAAAGGGAACACTTTAAGCTTGATGTGCTCCTTTGAGACCCCAACTGACCTCATGACGGTACACACTATATGGAACTCCTTAAGATGTTTATATGAGTCTTCACCTGCAAAGCCATGAAATTTAGGCAACAAGTGTATCAAACCTGATTTAAGCTCACATTGCACATCCAAATTTGGGTATTGGATACACATAGTTTGGATGGAAACATTTGGAGAACAAGTTCTGCCCACCACCAACTCATCACTTAAGCATTCAACCCAACGTTTGAGCGTCCCAGATATCAAATATCGCTTTAACATTTATTCTAACACTTGATCAATAAGTGTCAAAAGGAGAGAATTTGGTCTTAGTCTCCTCTTCACTCAAACCCTTCAAGCTATGACTTAGACACACCAATCTCAATTGTACTTATAATTTATTCCAACCTAAAAATATAAATATGTATCTTTACAATTATATATATATATATATATATCACTTGTACAATAATGAATTTCACACACAATTAATAATCAAACCATTTTATAGATATAATTATTAACTCTCTTACCTTAAAAGGGAAAATTTGGCTACTAACAAAGGTTTCCTTCAACCACTTTCAACAACTAAAAACAGTTAAGATAATCTACCAAATCAAACACTAACCACACATTCTCTTGAGCCAACCATCCAAATGAAGAGAAAATAAGAATTAAAACATAAGCAAGAAACAATTTACTCATCAAGACTAAGAACTTATTGGTCATTCAACTTTTATTCTTCCGGCTCCTTATCAGAATCTTCTATTACTTTAGAAAGAATATAGAGAAATGAGTTTTAAATAGAAATAACCTTCACAATAATAAAAAATAAACGATTAACTTGCATTTATAATTTTTTATTCATTCAAAATCTATCTCTAACTGAAACCCGGATGTTACAAATTACGGCTAGTCTTAAAAGATAAACAAAAAATACAATTCAACTAATTAAAAATTAAATTGTTTTCACAGTCAATAAATAGTCCAGTTTAGTGAATAAATTGGAAGATATATGAGAAAAATAAAAGAAGATAAATTTGAGAAAAAAAATCAGAATTAATATATTTATTTTAAAAGAAATTATATAAAGGTAAAAATAATACTCAACTCAACTTTTATTTTAAGGAAAAATAATTCGTAAAAAAATTACTTAATTAGTTTATTGATTATCTGCAAGTCTGAATACGGTCCATATTGTGGGCATGTGCATTGATTGCCAACAAATAATTATCATGAATAACCATTTGTTGTACTCTGAGATTCTAGATTCAAAATGGTTTGACCAGAGGTTTCATTCATTATTTGAAAAAAATTATTAGCTTACCTAATCAATCTTATAGAAGGATAAAATATTACAAAAATAATAATTTTTTATATACCACAAAATAATTTGCAAACTGCATCCATAAATATCGACTTTATTTTAAAGTAATGACTTGATTATATTTATTTATTTTATTTAATTCAATCTACTATTAATAAAATGTTCAATTTTTAAAATCAGACGACCTTCCACATAATTATCACTAGATGCTTCGCAAATAAATATTGATTATTTTAATTTACATATTATTTTTGCAGGTTGAAATATCTTATGAGAATCTTTAAATATTTTTTCTCTTGTTGTTATGTTTCGGTATGGTGGGATACCTTCTAGCTAAAGTCAATGTTCATTTTATATGTTTGTGATTATAATTTTCATTATTTTTTTTTTATGTTAGTAGTCTTTTATTTATAATTTTTCTATGAACTTTTTCCTCTCCTGCAGAAAGATTAAGGTAGGTTGATCTGCGCAAATACATTACATTAAGTTAAAATTTATCTTAACTTAATAAAAAAATAATTTTATATTATTTTGCTCCATCATAACATGGGGTCACACTTGGAGAATCTTGCTCAACTTTTAATAAAATATTAAAAAAACTTCAAACTATTTAACCAGATGTGGAGTTTATTAAAAAAATTATAAAGCAAATTATTGGAATATTTGGGAAGTGTTAAAAAAACTATGCCAAAAGTGTTTATCCACATTAGACGACAAGCTGTTACAAGGGTTTGTTGTTGGTGTGAGTGACGCTAAGTTATCGGAAAATAGATAAACCTCAGATATTTATTATTATTATTTTTATTTTCTTATTATTTAATTTAACTGGGTTGCTTCCTCTCTTGGATTTCTAAAGGTGGTGGATGCAATTGAGGAAGACGAAAACTTTCACTCTCTCTCTCTCTCTCTTTCTCTCAAGTTGCGTCTCTCTCTGAAACAAACTCCATTGATTTGCAACTTGAAAGTGTTATCGGAAAATAATTGCGGCGTTTCTTGCGCATTCCGAGGAAATATCATTTTTTAATTGTCATTAAATTCAACGTTGCTCACTCGCTTCTCCTCCTGCGATAGGAACGAGTTATGGGTTCTACGGAGAATGATCTATCGCTCGCTGAAGAGGCTCTTCTTCAGGTTACTTTCGTCCTCTACCTTTTTTCATTAGCCATGTTCGATTATTCTTATTCTTTTTGTTATTAATTTGATTTTTTTATTTATTTCCATAATCAATCAGCGTCCTCGTAAGAGCGCTTTGACGTGGGCTAGGTTCTATAATTTTTTAATTTATAGTTTACCGGAGGAGTGTAATTCAAAATTACTTGTGTTTTGTGGATGTTGCTTATTGGCAAAATTTGTGTGTTGTGAATTGTTTATCGCTTCATGTTATATTTGCTTGGAAATGTGGAATGAGAATTGGTGCGAGGTTCAATCGGTTATAGACTCATCTTTGACTGTCGTAATGAAACACAAACTGTGGTGTATTCAAGCTGCTTCTTGTAGAAGTTTGTATAGTAAAATGGGATGAAAGGATTTTCCAGTGATTTGGTAGGGTAAATAATTGCTGTACCTTTCAATTTTTCCCCATCCTTTGGATTTTCATGCGGTGTTTATTAGGTGGATGTAGTTGTAACTCAAACTCAAACTCAAACAAATGAAGTTTACTGACAATTCCATCGGTTTGTCTGATGTTCCCTTCTCTTATTGGTTGTCAGTAATTTGTTTTCACTCTTGATATTTTGTAGTTGTAAATTAAACATGAGAAGAAATTTTATTTAAATAGTTTTGCTGTTTTTGGCCTTAAATTATGTACTTGATTTGGTTTAGAATGAAATATCAGTCACAACCAAATCTTTCAACATTATAGCAATATCATCCGCCTTTCTTTGACTTTCAAATCGACTATTTAGTTAATTGTCCCCCTTTCCTATACCTCTTGATAGTCAAACATAAAGTTGTGGGGCAACGAAATGTTTTATATAGCCAGTGTCTTTCTTGTCTATTCCTTGTTTGGATCTTTGCCAGAACGTGTTATTTTTCACCAATGCTAACAATTGGTTGTTTTATACTGAAGGATGAAGAGAGAAAACTATACACAGGAGATGGATCAGTCGACTTTAAAGGGAGGCCTGTTCTTAAGAAGAGCACTGGCAATTGGAAAGCTTGCCCATTTATCTTAGGTAAGTTTTTTCATTGCCTTATCCATAGAGATTATTCATTTTTGTTGATTGCCTTTTTATGAAATGTGAATTGCAGGCAACGAGTGTTGTGAACGTTTGGCTTATTATGGCATTGCAACAAATCTTGTTACCTATCTTACCCAGAAACTGCATCAAGGAAATGTCTCTGCTGCACGAAATGTCACCACTTGGCAAGGCACTTGCTATCTCACACCTCTCATTGGAGCCGTTTTGGCAGATGCTTATTGGGGACGATACTGGACAATTGCTGTTTTCTCCATGATTTATGTCATTGTAATTACTAAATTTTCCTTATCAAATGATTTTCCACACACATCCCCCTCTTGATATACAGCTGGAAATGTCTTACACAATTTCATTGAGATAAAGCAAAATACATGCCTGCCATACAGTGAGGATTTATCTGGGAATAGGATTTGCGGACACAGTCAAGGAATATTTTTATACTATTTTATGTTGTTATTTTTAGTGGTGATAGGATTTTATTGGATCATTTTCTAGGCATTGCTTGTGTGCAGAAATGAATTCTCTTACATTGCTTGTCACGACATAAAGAAAAAAGAAAATGGTGAAGGGTATGAAAGAATGGCAAATATTATGCTGTCAGAAAAATTTGAAAATAGGAGAATCAGAGGACCAGTTTTTAGTGTACTGTGATTCAAACTTTTTTCGTCCATTGCACTGCTCTACATGATATCCAATTTTCTTACCATGTAGTAAGGAACTTTCACAGATTTCTCGAGAACTTAATATATTTTCAAATGCATTATCACATTTGAGAAGTTATACAGTTAGTATCTGGAACACTTTGGATTTGTTTATCAGCATGTTAGTATTCTTTGTCATACTTTTGTTTATGTGCATATTTTGCTTCTATGTGCTTTGTTGTTCAGTGGTCTATACATAATTTAATATGTAACATGGCCATTTCATTCAGGGAATGGGTACGTTGACTCTTTCTGCATCGGTACCTGTGTTCAAGCCTGCAGAGTGTCTGGGTGCTTCATGCCCTCCAGCTACTCCTGCACAATATGCTCTGTTTTTCTTTGGTCTCTACCTGATTGCACTTGGGACTGGTGGTATAAAACCATGTGTGTCATCTTTTGGGGCAGATCAGTTTGATGATACTGATTCCGGGGAAAGGATTAAGAAGGGATCCTTTTTCAACTGGTTTTACTTTTCTATCAACATAGGTGCCTTTGTATCCAGCACTTTTATTGTTTGGATTCAAGAAAATGCTGGCTGGGGTCTTGGATTTGGCATTCCTGCTTTGTTTATGACATTAGCCATTGGAAGCTTCTTTTTAGGCACGCCCCTTTACAGGTTTCAAAAACCAGGCGGGAGCCCTATTACAAGAATGTGCCAGGTTGTGGTAGCAGCTACTCGGAAGCGAAATCTGGTTGTCCCTGAGGATAGTAGTCTCCTATATGAGACACCAGATAATAGCTCTGCAATTAAAGGAAGTCGGAAACTGGAGCATAGTGATGAACTAAAGTAATTTTATTTTACTTTTGTGTTTACTGTTACTGTGTCATTTGCTTTCATGCTCCCAAACTCACAATACAGGAAAAGAAGTGTCTTATTATGCATGTTAACTTATTCCTGATACTCTTGTTAAAGTGCAATTTGTCTTTGTCCTCCAACCCATTTCAAACTTGATTGTTTAAGGGTAATACTAAATAGAGATTGTTCATGTTAGGCTCTGACCAACCAGTTACGGTTAGCTAGACCTTAAGTGCTTAGGCCTTATCACACAAGATAAGGCCTGATAGGATAACCAATATTAGGTGTTTGGTGTGCATAACAGAGAGAACAACACTACCTGGTCTTTTACTCATGAGGTGATTTCTTGTGACACCCCACTGTAACCCTTGTTACACCTCTTTTTCTACTCTAGGACTGTTGCCATATTTTGTTACCCATAAGCTGACATCCCCTCATTAGATACCATAGTTGGCACAATCATCAAAGTTGGAATAGTGGGAACAGATAATTTGTAACTTTTGTAACAACTTTGTGCTTCTAATGGACTCGTTCATAAAACATCATCTTTTAGGTGAAAGTTTTTGACTAACTAAAACTATCATCTTTAAATATGTATCGAATACCAGAAAGACCCAACTGTGTTTATGAATGTCACTAAACTGTCTCATAAGGGGGATTTCTTTTAAGAGAAAAATATTATTCTTTTCCTTAATTCTCCCTTTTTATTTTCTGCTTCTTTTTTCATATCTCGAACTCCCTTCCCCACATCTCTCTGGTTCTATGGTTGAAGTTTATTGTGAGGTGTGTTTCCCCTTGTCCGTGAAATTTTATCAAGTTATAACAGAAAAAGAAATTGGTTTGCATGAAATTTGGTAGTGTCTTGATACGTAAGGGTTTTAGTGTGTTTCCTATTCAATCTTAGTCAGGAATCGGAAAAGCATGATAGCTTTAAATGCTTATTAGGTGGATAGTTTTTATCCTACCCCTTCTTTATTTAGTGAATCTTTTCCTATCCAGTGTGCCAAATGAGGCCTTAAACATAAGAGAGTAAAAAAGGCCCGGTATATATAAAATTTATTGATGCTGATTAAATGTACTGGTATTTATTATTGCTGTCGTTTTGAGATCTACGAATATAAGTAACAAGTTTTCTTTTTATTTCACTTTGCCCGTAAGTTTGTATTGCAGTATCTGTTTGATATGGAACTAATGGAAGCATATGTTTTTAAGAAAAATGATCATCGGATGCTTATCTAATTATTATGTCTTCATTTTGTTGCCTTACTATTCATAATTAAATTTTCGTTCATGGCTTAACTTTGCACATAAAAGTCTCCTATTCTGGATTGTTAGAAATGGCTATACAAAGTTTATTTGCTTGTCTTATTTGGATGTCATCAAAGAATGAGCTTGCTATGTTTAATCATTTGTTTATTCAAGAGGGATAAAAAATACATCAGACTGTTGTTACTCTTTCGAGTAGGATACTGGAAGATTTATTGTTTTTTTTTCCTTTTTATAAGAATATTATGGTGTTGGAAAGATTTCTTTATAACCAATTTTGGTTTAGAAAATCTCTATAAAGTTGAGAATTTCTCAAATAAAATTTTAAATTTTTAGCTATTTTCCTAATAATGTTTTTCTATTCTACTATTGATAATAGTTAAAGTAGCCTTATCCTCTTCAGAATATTTTACACTCAATGTGGGCTTCCTGTTATCTAAACCCCATTTCTTTTGTTTCATTGAAGGTGTCTTGATAGGGCGGCTGTAGTGTCTGATGCCGAGAGCAAAACTGGTGACTATTCTAACAAATGGAGAATTTGCAGTGTTACACAGGTGGAGGAATTGAAAATCTTGATTCGCATGTTTCCAATTTGGTCTACTGGGATTGTTTTTGCTGCTGTTTATGCCCAGATGTCAACATTGTTTGTGGAACAAGGGACGATGATGAAAACAAATCTTGGTTCCTTCAGGATTCCTCCTGCTTCCCTCTCAAGTTTTGATGTGATAAGTGTTATTTTCTGGGTCCCCGTCTATGACAGCGTTATTGTTCCTATTGCAAGGAAATTTACAGGCAAAGAGAGGGGCTTTTCAGAGTTGCAAAGAATGGGAATTGGCCTTTTTATTTCAGTCCTGTGCATGTCAGCAGCTGCTATAGTGGAGATTGTACGTCTGCAGCTTGCAGAAGAGCTTGATCTTGTTGATCAACCTGTTCCAGTACCCCTTAATATATTTTGGCAAGTCCCTCAGTATTTCTTATTGGGGGCAGCAGAAGTATTCACATTCGTGGGGCAGCTTGAGTTTTTCTATGACCAATCCCCAGATGCCATGCGGAGTTTGTGCAGTGCTTTGTCTCTGCTGACTACTTCTCTGGGAAGTTACCTCAGCTCATTTATTCTTACTGTAGTGACTTACTTCACCACAAAAGGTGGAAATCCTGGATGGATTCCAGATAACTTGAACGAAGGTCATCTCGATTACTTTTTCTGGCTTTTAGCTGGACTTAGCTTCTTAAATATGTTTGTCTACGTTGTTGCTGCTAAAAGGTACAAGCAAAAGAGGTCTGCTTAAGATTTTTCAAGCATTTATTTGGACAGCAAGGATGTTCTGCTATTTCCTAATGTCAATGTCGTGATTGTTCTGTATGTGGAATGAATAATGATGTTCTACAATTATGTTCGTTTCTTTCACTTAAAAAGGAAAATCTGTGTCATGCCCAGTTCAAAACCGCTTTCTCTCTGCCCTCTCATGAAGCCTGGAAGTGATGAGATTAGGTGATACCCTTGTAAGCTTATTATGGGAAGTTAATGTTCAATTTATCTAACATTGCGACATTTACACTTGTAATTATTGATTGATGTACAAAGGTTGTTACTCTTTTTATGTGCTCCATCGTTTCATAATTCCATCAAGGATTTATTGTCATTTGAGTTGCGTGTAATAGTATTAATTTTAAAAAATAAAACTTCAAGTTAACTTCTCGATTTCATTCGAATTAATTAAGGTCTTGTTCCCTAATAAAACAATAGAAGTTTTTTTATCAAAAAAATTTTAATATAAATAGATAAAGTGAAAGAATTAATATAAATAGATAAAGTGTAACATTTAAGAATATTCTAACCCAAATCAGAGAGTACTCCTATTTATATATTTATATCATGTACAACACCCATGGTACTCTTAAGCTATTTTAGATTAAAGCCAATCTGCAGGTCCTCAAACACACATAAAATAATAGAAGTATTAAAAAGAATAATAATAAAAAAATTACAATCAAATGAATGTTTTCCATATTTAGAATTATAAAATTAGATACCACAGCAGATAGTGACTCAACATGTAGCTATTGGCTAATGACAATCGCATAAAATACCTTTTAAACTTTTTTTCCAAATTCTAGAGTTTGAAAAGTATTTTCTGTGTTGAAAATACATTTAAGAATTTAAAAGGTATTTTTTGTGTTTCAAAATAGATTTCGAACTCTAAAATTCATAATATAATTTTGTTTTCAGAATTTTAGAGTTTGGAATATATATTCAAATCCAGAAAATACATTATAATTATAGAATTTGAAAAATTATTTTATTTTCGAATTTTAGATTTTAAAATGTATTTTTAAACCCATAAAATATATTCTGAATTTTAGAATTAAAAAAAGGGAAAGATACCTCATTGAAGAAGATGAAGAAAATGACTTTTATGTCTTCTATGGAGGTGCAGGAAGAAATTGCCTGAAATGTGACCTTGTTCTGATCCAAATCGAACTGCAGAGGGTGCACAATCTCATCGTTGAAAATTCTTCATATTTTTTGTATGGCAACTATTTCCTATATCGATCAATTTGAATCCGCACTTGGTTTTTATATGAAATGAAAAAAATGTGGATAAAAAATATTTATGAAAACCCTTTCTGAAACACGTTTCTAGATTTAGATTTTTGAAATATTTTTTTAAATTTTTGAAATTATTTTTGAATATGTTTCCATTTTTTTAGACTGTCTTTCCTGTAACGTAATTTTTGAATTTTGGAATCATTTTTCTAAATGAAATTTGACGAATTCTATTTCAAAATTTCATTTTTGAACATCATAATATCTATTTTGAATTTATTTTTTTGAAGTACATTTTTTGAATTTTGAATTTTTGTTATTTTTGAAATGAAGGATAATTTTAAAAATTTTGAAAAAAATAAATGGAAGTCACAAATTGATAAGGTGCTGGAAGAATTTGCCTTTTTGGATTTGGTTTATTGTACATTTCAAGGTTAGTAATAGGCAAATTCATTGTATATTTTATCACTATTATTTCTTCAATGATACATTTAAGTAAATTATATTTTTTCGAGTACTGATAATGACTTACCTAAATACAATTTTAAATATTATTTTATAAATAAAAAAATAATCTAAAACAATTTACAATTAAACCACAATGTAAACAATCTAAAATATAATTAGACTATATTAATAGTGTAAAATTTCCAAGATCACGTATTTTAAAATTACTGAGTTTTATAACAGAAAAAGGGAAAAAAATAAAAAATTACCGAGTTTTATAATAATTATTTTAAAAAATATAGAAGATAATATTTAATTAACAACTAACGAAAATATATTTACCGTATCAAAATCAAATTAAAAATCTATATATTAATAGGATATTTTAACTAAATTATATTATACATGTTTAACTGAATTCCTTTCATCACTGAATCAGTTTAGAATCAGAAGAGAGAGAGAGGGTTCTCACCGAAGGCATGGGTTCTACCCTTGAGGATGCAGCACTTCGGGAAGAGGGTTTTCTTCAGGTTCTCCTTCACTCCATTTTTCTTTCATGTGGAGCTAATTACTGTATACAAGCCTTGCCATAACACAGCATATACTAAAAAAAAAATGGTATTTTGCTATGATATATGATTGTTTTGTTTATTTAACTGTGAAGGATGAAAGGGGTGAAGAGTACACAGGAGATGGCACTGATGACTTTAGAGGGAGGGCTGCTCTTAAGAAGAACACTGGCAATTGGAGGGCTTGTCCTTTTATCCTAGGTATCTATGGATTCTATGCTTCTACATTCCTCTTATTTCATTAAATTGTAAGTTTTTTGTTCATGTCATTTATGTGTACATGAATCTCAGGTAATGAGTGTTGTGAACGTTTGGCCTACTTCGGAATTTCCACAAATCTTGTTACCTATGTCACTACCAAACTGCATCAAGGAAACGTTTCTGCTGCAAGAGACGTCAGCATCTGGCTAGGCACTTCTTATCTCACACCTCTCCTTGGAGCCGTTATAGCAGATGGTTACTGGGGTCGATACTGGACAATTGCTGCTTCCTCTTTGATTTATTTCATTGTAATAAACTAAGATCAGATGGTACTCTTTTCCTAGTGAAATGGTTCTTCACACACTTATCTCTCTTGATTGCCCAGTAATGTGGCAGTCATGAAAGATAAACAATATGAGCACCCCTGATTTTGTTTTGGTTCACATGAATTGTATACTTGATAAATTTAATTAGAATGCACCAAGAGAGTTTTCCAATCATAGATTTTTTCTTGACTTTTGTAATTATTATTTTAAAAGAGGATTTCTAAGGTGTGATGCTGACCATGTATCAAAATTAAACTATTAACTGCATATATGCTTTGTTGTTTAGTTGTCTTTTCATGTTGTAATGGTGACATGGGTACTGTGTGCAGGGGTTGTGTACCTTGACACTTTCTGCATCTTTACCAGCTTTGAAGCCTGCTGAATGTTTGGGTTCTGTGTGCCCTTCAGCTACTCCTGCACAATATGCTGTGTTCTACTTTGGTCTGTACGTGATAGCGCTTGGGACTGGTGGTGTGAAAGTATGTGTGCCATCTTTTGGGGCAGATCAATTTGATGACACTGATCTCGAGGAAAGCATTAAGAAGGCGTCGTTTTTCAATTGGTATTATTTTTCTATCTATCTAGGTGCCATTATGTCATGCAGCTTAATTGTGTGGATTCAAGACAATAGAGGATGGGGTCTTGGATTTGGCATCCCTGCTTTGTTTATGGGATTATCTATTGTAAGCTTCTTCATGGGCACACGTCTGTATAGGTTTCAGAAACCAAGGGGAAGTCCTCTTACAAGAATTTGCCAGGTTTTACATGCGTCTGTTCGGAAATGCAATCTGCCTGTCCCTGGTGACAGTAATCTCCTGTATGAGATACCAGCAGAAACACATGCAATTAGAGGGAGTCGCAAACTGGTGCATCGTGAATATCTAAGGTAATTAAACTGTCTGACATATTATTATGATCTTCTTTCATTATCATAACATAGGCGTAGGATTATCTTTTTTATACATGCTGATTTTCTAATATTCTTTGAAGTGTAACTAGTCTGATATCAAATTTGGAATTAGGTGTTTGTGGGGAAAATGTTCATGTGCTGAGCCCTGCTATATTGTTATGCAGTTGTAAATTATAGGGTCTAATTTGTCACTTACAAAATACAAATTATCTATACCTGTAGGCCTTGCTTGGCTCACCTAGTAGTAAGGTCTGACAGGATGGAATGACTAATATCATTCTGATTTATCTGATGTTTGGAACACATGATAAATTACATAATACTATCGAATCCCCTCCTTTCATCAGTTAATTGTTGTATGATACTACTGATGCAGTACTAAGGAGCATGCACTGGAGCAATTATAAATTTATAACCTTTTTTTGGATTGAGATGATTTCACTATCTTGTTTCTTAAAAATTGCTTAGGGGTTTTGTTCACTTATTTAGGTGAACTAAGGTAATTATGGCAGAACTAGAGTCCGTGTTTGATAATATGGATAAAGATTTGCCATCTATATTATGATGCTATTTCTACTGTTTATTTGAAGTTATATAGTGAAGGTCAATCATATTGTTCTGACTCATTTAGTTAGTTTAATGTATTCAATTTCATTAAACCATCAATGAGAGCACATGTGATTCTGTGATTTTATCATAACTGGGAGCTGAACAACGCCAAGTTGAAGAAAGGAAAATAGTTTAGTATACCATACAAATTAAAAGAAAATATCCAATTTGGTCTTTCTAAAGTTATGTGTCACCAAATTAGCCTTCCAAAAATTGTAGTCGCCTAACTAGTTGTTGCTGTATAGTCCTCCCATCCCAATATTTATCACCGAGTCAGCTCCTAAAAGATTTAATCTGTCATTAATTTAGTCTCTCAGATTCTTTTACTACAGCTATAGTCCTCCATATAGACAAATATGGTGACACTTTAGATCCTTGAGTGATGATGACAGATTAAATCTTTGAGGGACTAATTTTGTGACAAAATCTTGGGGAACAAATATGGTGATGATATAAATCTGTGCAGGTCTAAGTAAGTAAGTATTTTTTTTAAAGGATTAATGCTGTAATTGATATAACTTTAAGGACCAAATTGAGAGTTTTCTAAAAAATCTTCTGTTCAATTTTTTATTGAATTATAGTGCTATTAGATCTATTTGCATAGGGAAAACCTTTTTATGCTTTTCACTTCACTTTGCTTTATGTTATTTTGTAACCATTTTATGTCAAATTCTTTGTTATATTTTTCTCCTTTTCCCAATTGTAAGCATGTTGTGGTCTTTGACACTTTTCTAGGATAGATTACGTTTAAACATTTTTCTTTTATCCTGTCTTCGTTGGGTTGAGAAATCTTGTGCTAAAGTTTAAAGCTGTTTTAACATTTTTTTCTTCTTCCAATAATAATTTTTAGGATCCTCACTTGCTTAAAAATGCTTCGCCCATAATGTCAACTACAACCAACTACTGTTAAATTAATGGTCTGTAAAATCTTATTTTTTTATTGTGGTAATTATGTTTTCTTATTTAAGTTAGTTTGCTTATGTCAGTGATAATGTTCAGATATTGATTTGCTCTAATTTTGGACAGATTTGTACTCTAAATGTAGTGGGTAATGATCTGTTGCTAACAACATGCATGAGTATGATGATGGACTGTCATTTCTCCTGTATTTACCCTTAAATATGATTCAAAGTATGAAATACAATATGGTCCGGTAGCAAATACGAAAATTGCTTTGTTTCTCTTCACCAGTCTTTTCTTTTCATGTTATGGAACTGTTTTATGCTTATATTATTTAAGTTAACTGTATTTAGCAGTGGTATCTAGAGCAGTGTTCTTATAGGTTGTGAATTTGAAAGAAAAAAAACTGAGAGGAGAGTTCAAATACTGTTGAGAGATCAAATGATTTCAGGGAACAATGTTGTTTCACTGTTTCTCAATTTTTTGGGGAAAATTATCACATAGGGGTTGTCAAATGAGACAATGTTTAAAGTTCTTTGGCTTATGGGAGTATGCAGATCAAGATAAGCTGGTACCACCATTGAGAGCTAATCCTACCATAGCTCAAATGAAGCAACGTGAGGAGGAGATTGTGAGCAAGGAGAAAGTTGTCTCATGTTTTAATTCATCTTGACAGATGAGGTGTTTACCAACATTATGCATATAAAAAAGGCAAAGCAAATATGGGATGAATTGAATGAAAGATATGCAGTTGATGAAAGGATAAGGTCAATTAAGCTTTTGACTATTAAAAGAGAGTTTGAAATGCTAAGAATGATGGGAATGAGTCTATCAAGGAGTACACTTCAAAGTTGTCCCATTTGGTGAATCAAATGAGGCTATATGGAGAGGTTGTAGAAAACAACAAGGTTATAGAAACATTGTTGATTATCCTACCCTAAACCCTAAGGTCCATGAAGCCAAAGTTGCTCTTATTTGAAGAGTCATGTAATCTTAAGAAATAAAATATTTCGGAGATGGTTAGTAAATTGCAATCTTCAGAGCAAAGGTTGTCAATATGGATGAATGATGTAACTGAAGGTGCATTTCAAGCTTGACATAAGGGGAAACAACCGGTTTAGAAAAATCAAAGGAAGCTGAACCATTGAACAAGTGGTGATCAAAATAGGAAAAATAAGATGGATGAGAGTTCAAATGAATCAGCTGCATGGGGTAATTTTCCTTCTCGTACTACATGTGAAAGAACAAATCACTTGTCAAAAAATTGTTGTTTCAAGGGTAAGCCTCAAATTCAATGTAACAACTGCAAAAGGTTGAGACATAGGGGGAGGTATTACAGATTTAAGCCTAACCAAACTCAACAATAACAAGCACATCAAGTCAACTTGCAGTTGAAGACGTAGTTTCTCAACCCTCAGCTGAAGTAAAGTATTTTGCTGTTGCTTCAAATCAAGCTCGGGATAAAAAATGTTTTGAAGACTTAAATCATATATAGGAGAAAGCTACTGTTTTATGGTGTGACAACAATTCAGTCACAGCTGTTGCTGAAAATCCAATTCAACATGGGAGAACCTAGCATATCAATGTTGCATTTCATGCTACAAGAGAAGCTGAGCAGAATGAAAATTTTCAATTGCTACATTGCAGGTCTGAAGATCAAATTGCTCACATTTTAAGTAAAGCACTTCCATGTGCTAAGTTTAATGAGCTAAGAAGCAAGATGAGAGTCTTCAAGAAAAGTCATAAGGAGTGTTGCTAGTTTCCTACTTTTATTCAAGTGAGATACCACCTAAATAGGTGATATTTTTGGACCAATAGAGGCCTCTTACTACAAAAGCAACAAAACACGTGGCAAATTCTCCCTTCACCTCCATTGCTCCTTCCCGCACCTCCATATAATTTTGAAAAGCCAAATATACTTGATAGTATACTGGATTGGCCAATTTGGACACCTCTTTTTATTTTGAATACCGGCTTGTACAATCCGGTAGTTGAAACTAGATTTGGGGTTACCAGATTGTACAAACCGGTTTGTTTTTATCATTTACAAACCGGTTTGTACAATCCGTTTTACAAGTCCGGATCCGGTTTCAACTATCAGATTGTACAAGCCAATACCCAAATAAAAAAATTTGAATTCCGGAATGGCCAGTCCAGTATTTGATTTTGTTTCTTGACAGGTTCAGTATATGAATACCCTTTGGGAGAAATCCAGGCGTGATGTGAACTACAAATCAATGATAAGGAGAGCCAATCAGTTTAGTTAATATTATTATTATGAGTAAGTGATGTTAAGGGTAACTTTTTTTCTCTCAGAAAAGCGTACCTATAAGATTGCTTGACAAATTGATAGAGAGGAGACTGAAGAAGTGTGAAAGAGAGGGATGGCTTTTATACTAATGCCTGATATATGAGCAGCAGTTGAGGCTGGGTTTAGGGACTGCACCAGACTATTGGCATTCAGTATCTCTTTGGAAATATTGGCATCTGGATGTCGTATCAACTGAGATGTGCTTCTTGCAATTAATCTACCATCATCAGGAGAAGGTGGGAAGGCATGCTTCCAATGCTGTCATCACCAAAATCATTATCAGGAGGTGGCTGCTGAATTTCGAGATCTTTCACCCACTCATCCACTCTGCTAAGCGAGGATGATTCTGTTGAGAAAGCCACCCATTGATTTTGTGGCCAAAATCTAAAATTATCTTTCTGAAATCTGCTCCACCGTTGGTTATCAATCGCAGCTTTTTCTGAAAATATTCCCCAAATTTTTCTTATTTGAATACCAGCTTATACAATCCGGTAATTGAAACCGGATCCGGACTTGTATACCGGATTGTACAATCCTGTTTGTAAATGATTAAAACAAACCGGGTTGATCAATCTGGTATACTGCCGGTATATTTGGCTTTTCAAAATTATATGGAGGTGTAGGAAGGAGCAATGGAGGTACAGGGAGAATTTGCCAACATATGTTGCCCACAAGGACCCATTACATGATATAATCTTTCATTCATGAAGGTTGGCTTTTCTGTCTTGAGGGTTTGCATGATAGGTTGGGCCGTGCTGTATTAAGTGTTAAATTGATGGGCTGTAAAACTCTTCTTTTTTACTACTGTAATTATGTTTACTTATTTCAGTTAGCTTTCTTGTGTCAGTGGGAATGTTCAGTGATGGTTATATTCTGATTTTGGTAAGATTTGTACCCTAAATGTAGTGCGGAATGATCTTTTGCTGAGAGCATGTTCGAGTACGATGAGGGATTGTCATTTCTCATGTAATTACTCTTAAATAAGATTCAGAATATGAAATACAATATGGTTCAGCAACAAATACGACAATTGTTCTGTTGCTCTGTACCTCTCTTCTCTTTTCATGTTATGGTTCTATGTTTATATGGTTCAAGTTATCTTCGTTTAACAACTACAAACAGGACTTTACTGCACATAACTTTCTTAAAATCTTATGTTTTCTTTTCTTTTTTCCCCCTTTAATGAAGGTGTCTTGATAAAGCTGCTATAGTATCCGAATATGAAAGAAATAGCGGTGACTATTCTAATCAATGGAGACTTTGCACAGTAACACAGGTGGAAGAATTGAAAATCTTGATTCAAATGCTTCCGATTTGGTCTACGGGGATAATTTTTTCTGCTGTTTATGCCCAGATGTCAACATTGTTTGTGGAGCAAGCAACAATGATGGATACACGTATTGGTAACTTCAAAATACCCCCGGCTTCCCTCTCAATTTTTGATGTCATTAGTGTTATTTTGTGGGTCCCTCTCTATGACAAGATAATTGTTCCCATCACAAGGAAGTTCACAGGCAAGGAAAGGGGTTTTTCACAGTTGCAAAGAATGGGCATTGGCCTTTTCATTTCAGTCTTGTGCATGTTATCAGCTGCTGTTGTTGAGATTATGCGTCTGAAAATTGCAAGAGAGTTTGACCTTGTTGATAAACCTGTTGCAGTGCCCCTTAGTATATTTTGGCAAATCCCTCAGAACTTCTTCTTAGGGGCAGCAGAAGTATTCACATTTGTGGGGCAGCTTGAGTTCTTGTATGACCAAGCTCCAAATTCTATGAAGACTCTAGGTACTGCACTGCCACTTCTGAATTTTTCATTGGGAAATTACTTGAGCTCTCTCATTCTTACTATCGTAACTTACTTTACCACACGAGGTGGAAATTTTGGTTGGATTCCTGATAACTTGAACCAAGGTCATCTCCATTACTTTTTCTTCCTTTTAGCTGGACTTAGCTTCTTAAATTTGTTGCTGTACATTGTTGCTGCCAAAAGGTACAAGCAGAAGAAGATTTATTAAGATTTTTCTGGCATCTATTGGGACGGAAGCATGTTCTGATGTATCCTTCCTTCTGTCATTGCCGTGATTTTTCTGTTAGTATTTTTGCTACCAACCTGTGTATTCTTCTTTTACTTAGCTGGCTTAAAAGTAGTCTTGCCCTTTCCTCTAGGTGGAAAATTATTATTACTTTCGTTCGATCAACAATAGTCTCATTCTTTTAGTGATGTGCATGAGATGTGTTCATTTCAATTTTTGGTTAAAAAACTGTCTCAACTCGTACATTAGTAAAATGGAAACAAAACTATGTCTAAAATCATACATTAGTAGATATATCACAATATTATAATATATAAATAGAAGAAAAAATGGTTTCATCATATTGAGTTAAATTTAAAATCTAGTATTAAGTCTGGTATGTCCCATCATGTTAAAAATACTTGTAAATACAATCATGACCTATGTTTGTTAAAATTGTGAGTACAGTCAAATCCTGGATTGTTTTTTGATTTTTTTGAATTGTAATATGCATAATAAATAAAATATGATATATTTTTAATTAAGAATAAGTGATATGAATAAATGTTCAATCCATAAAATCAAAATAGAAGTCAAAATATTCAATCCATAAAAATAAAATTAAAATATGAAGTCAAAATATTCAATCCACAAAATCAAAATATAATAAAATGTAAAATGTTTTCTATATTTAAATTTTACATCCTAATCTTATATTTTCATTCATCATCTTTGAGACTAACGTCACTTAGATAATTTTCTTTTAATATAACATTTTCTTACCGTTCATTTTCATCCTCTTCCTCCGCATTTTCAACCATATATTCAATTTCATTATGATTTGTGATTGTGGTAGATTTTTTCTTTCTATCAACCTTAGTAGTTAAATTTCTTGGACTTATTAAAGAAAAAAAATTATTATAAGTATTATAAAATTTATGATTAATTTAATTAATTGTAAATGTTTTATAATTTAAACAAATACTCATTTCTTTTTGTTGCTTGGAGCCCCTTCTTCAAGAGTAAAAGATTCCATCCATGAAACATCATTTGGTAGGAAATGATCATTCTTTTCAATAATTCACTTATATCTGATTCCATATCAGATAAACATACAGGATCATAAGTATATATTTTCTTATGATCTCAAGTTGAAGGTTATACTTAACAAAGACAAGAGCATTTAATTTTTGTTGTTCTAAGTGATTCATTCGTTATGTTCCAAAGTCTTTTGCATCTAGTCGCACTACAAGTCAGACTTCTTAAAACTTTTATTGGTAGATTTTGTAGCTCTTTACCCTCTTCACCATAACTTTCTCCCCAAAGAGCTGCAATTTTGAACAAAACGCTAACATTAATAAATTGTGATCCAAATTGTTATGTTTTTTTTATAAAACTATTAGGATTAATTAAATGTTTTAACTTGATGTTTCTTATCCTTGATATCCATTGTCATGCTTCTTCCAAACAATCATTGTGCTTTGTTGAATCTGTTAAGTTGTTGAACAAGTTGAAATCTAACCATTCTATTTGAGATCATTTTTTCAATGGTTTCATATAAACCATATAAATTTTCACTATTCACATTGAAAGTTTTGTAACAATAAATATGATAAAAAAATTAAAATTAAAATAATTATAAATTTGAAATAATGATTAAGGTAATAATAGTTACTTACGTAGGATTAAGGTAGTAAGCAACAACATGAAGAAGTTTATGTAATTGCAAATTCTAACGAGTAACAATTATTTTTCATACATTTTTGTATCAAGAGTCTTGATTCTTGAAATTTGAGGCTATTTATTCTTTAACTCTATCAATAACTTCATATATATATATATATGGCATAATAGGTTTTATGTCTCCGTCTACTAGTCTTAATACTTTCACAAGTGGAGTTACACACTTCAAACAATATTGGATGGATTTCTAGAATCTATCATCACTTAAATAAATTTTCACCACTTGTTTACCTTCATTTTTACTAGCATGATTACTTACTGTCCATTCTTGTAAAACAAATATAGTTTGAAGAACATTTTTTTGTTATGCTATGGATTGTAAGGTAAGAAAAGCAATTGCAAATCTCGTGACCGCTAATTGAGCTAATATGCTTTCTTTGAAATACTTTCCATATTAAGAAAATAATAATTATCAAAATTATATGCAATATTTGACGATATTGTACCCAATTATATGCAATTAATTTAATAATTATAGAATCTCATAATTAGTATCCTACCTAATTAGATTGTAATTTGGGGAGAGAAACTCCCTATATATTACATGAAGTGATGTAATACTCCCTATATATGAAGTGATGTAATATACACATAAGAGAATAAGAAACATCTCTTCTTACCATTTTTTATCATTTTCTTATATGGTATAAGAGCACCGGTGCCCTGACAGCCTTTCCATTTTTATCCCCTAAATAAAAAATCATGTCTGACAAAGAAGACACCAGTAACGAGTCCGATAGAAACCTCGTACAACGCTTCAGTGCCGAACAAATTCAGTAATTGGCAAGGGCTATTTACTTGCTCAATAATAACGGTAAAAGTGACACGTTTGTTAGCTCTGCAGGTCTGCTTGCCCATAACTCCTCTTCTAATTATGCTTTTATGAAACCATGGATTTTGGATAGCGGAGCAACCGATCATATTGCATCTGATTCACAATTTTTCACACACTTCATCATCATTTATTTCAAATGTTAATCTGCCCACAGGCTCAACTGCGCCCATCTCATCTACCGGCACAATTAAATTCAACGACAAAATCACAAAGATGTTCTTTGTGTTCCTTCTTTTAATTTAAATCTCATGTCCATTAGTAGGATAACCAATTCACTAAATTGTTGTGTCGTTTTTACTCCATATGGTTGCATTTTACAGGACTTGGCTACGGGGAGGATGATTGGCTTGGGTAAACAACACACAGGCTTATGCTACATGTCCCCTCTTCCAAACCAAGCCCACGCATCTCAAATATCGACCGATCCTGATTTATGGCACAAATGCCTTGGACATCCTTCTCCGGCATGTCTACAACTTGTATCTTCCTTACTACCTATCCCTATCAGTAAAAATCTCATTCTCATTCATAATAATTGTAGTATTTGTCCCAAAGCTAAACAGACAAGGCTACCCTTTCCTTTAAGCACAATAAAATCTCATTCTCCATTTAATCTATTGCATTTTGACATTTGGGGTCCTCATAAAACCCCAACTCATTTTGGAAAACGTTTTTTTTCTCACTATAGTCGATGACTATACTAGATGCCTTGGACTTGGCTATTTCTTATGAATCACAAATCTGAAACCCAACATCTCTTAGAGTCATTCATTACACACAAAATCAATTTCAGGCATTTATTAAAACCATCCGCGTTGACAACGGACTGGAATTTATTTCAATGTAAGATTTTTTTCTCAAAAAAGGTATTGAATGTCAACGCACTTGCGTCTACACTCCTCAACAAAGTGAAGTAGTAGAACACAAACATAGACATGTTTTAAACACAACACGAGCCCTCCTATTTCAGTCCAATTTACCATTAGAATTTTGGGGAGAATGCGTTTTAACCGCCACATATATCATTAATCGCTTGCCATCACATTTACTAAAAAAATAAATCACCTTTTGAGCTACTCTATAATTAACCACCTTCACTTTCTCACCTAAAAACTTTTGGTTGCCTCTGTTACGCGACTGTTGTTTCACCTAAGCAAAAATGTGATCCACGCGCCCGACAATGCATCTTCATTGGTTATCCTCACAGTCAAAAAGCATACAAATTATTTGATATAGATGCAGAAACTTTTTTTACAAGTCGGGATGTCATCTTCCATGAAAGTGTTTTCCCATTCTGCCAACAGTCACAGACACAATCCTCAACTCCATTACAAGGTATTTTGCCCACTATTGACATTGACTTACCCACTCCTGTCCAACATTCACTTGATCAACCTTCTTCTCTTACTCATCACAATGCACCTGAACCTCCATCAACCAACATTCTTCTCCTACTCGTCACAATACACCTGAACCTCCATCAAACCAACTCTCTTCTCCTACTCGTCACAATGCACCTGAACCTCCATCAAACCAACCTTCTTCTCCTACTCGTCATAATACACTTGAACCTCCAGTAGACCAACCTTCTTCTCCCATGCCAAGAAGTTTAGCACCCATTACCAAACCTTCTCCAACCGACCTTCCTGTTCGACGATCCAGTCGCACATCAACCCAACCTTCCTGGCTTCAAGACTACGTAACGGGATCCCAAGCCAATCATTCGACCACTGCCCAAGACCGACCGAAAGGAACCAGGTATCATATGCATCATTTTATTTCTAATTCACGATTTTCTTCTACACATAGTGCATATCTTGTTAACATCGCAGCCACCAAAGAACCTCACACTTATGCTCAAGCTATCCTTGATCCAAATGGGCAAAAAGCAATGGACGAAGAGCTTTCCGCTGCGCAGCTAAATCAAACGTGGACCTTGACACCGTTACCCGCTGAGCAGAAACCCATCAGATGCAAATGAGTCTATAAAATAAAGTACAACTCAGATGGTAGCGTCGACAGATATAAGGCGCGCCTTGTCGCAAAGGGGTACACTTAGATTGAAGGTGTCGACTATTCTGAAACTTTTCACCAACAACAAAATTAACAACTTTGAGGTGTCTCCTCACCATTGCAGCAGCCAAAAATTGGTTTACTCACCAGCTAGATGTGCAAAATGCCTTCTTACATGGCACATTGCATGAAATTATTTACATGGACTTGCCACCCGGGCAACATCGATAGGGGAGAACATTGTATGTCAACTCAACAAATCCCTTTATGGTCTCAAATGAGCATCTCGAACATGGTTTTCAACATTTTCTCATGTGATTAAATCTGTAGGATTTCAACAGTCCAAGACAAAATAACTCATCATTTACTGCCCTTTTGATTTATGTGGATGATATTCTTTTGACAGGAAATGATTTGACAGAAATTTATTGTGTTAAAGATTGTTTATTACAACAATTTCGCATTAAAGATCTTGGAGACCTAAAATATTTTCTAGGGATTGAATTTTCCCGTTCCAAAGCTGGTATTTACATGTCCCAAAGAAAATATGCGCTTGATATTTTGCAGGATACGGGACTCACAAGTGCTCGTCCAGACAACTTTCCAATGGAACAATACCTAAAACTCACACAAGACGATGGAGAGTTATTAAAGGATCCAGTCAAATACAGGCGACTCGTGGGACGACTGATATACCTCACGGTTACTCGGCCTGACATAGCATTTTTGGTTCGGACCCTAAGTCAATATATACAGGATTCACGGAAGCCTCATTGGGATGCCGCAATTCGAGTCCTAAAGTACATCAAAGGATCACCAGGACAAGGATTGCTATTGCCATCCGAAAACAATCTGACATTGACAGCTTATTGCGACTCAGACTGGGGAGGTTGTCAGACAACTCGGAGATCAGTATCTGGGTATTGCATTTTTCTTGGTTCCTCTATTATCTCATGGAAGTCAAAAAAACAGACAAACGTATCAAGATGATCAACGGAAGCAGAATACCGCGCAATGGCCAATACTTGTTTGGAGATAGTTTGGTTGCGATATCTGTTGCAGGATTTAAAGGTGCCATGTAACTTGCCAGCTCAACTTTTCAGTGACAATCAAGCGGCATTACATATAGCAGCAAACCCAATATTTCATGAACGCACAAAACACATTGAGATAGACTGCCACATTGTGCGAGAAAAATTACAAGTTGGATAATCAGTCCTTCATATGTACCGACACAATATCAGCTCGCAGATATTTTTACGAAGGCATTGGGCAAGGAACGATTTTTGATGCTACGACACAAGTTGGGGGTTCTTGATCTTCACCTACCAACTTGAGGGAGTATTAAGGAAATAATAATTATCAAAATTATATGCAATTATTGTATGCAATATTTGACGATATTGTACCCAATTATATGCAATTAATTTAATAATTATAGAATCTCATGATTAGTATCCTACCTAATTAGATTGTAATTTGGGGGGAGAAACTCCCTATATATTTCCTATACATGAAGTGATGTAATATACGCACAAGAGAATAAGAAACATCTCTTCTTCTTACCATTTTTTATCATTTTCTTATATTCCATACATGTTTAGGACCTATGTGTGCCTATAAATGAAAGTTGTGATAATTTTGGTATTTGCAATGGTATTATAAAATACTAGGAGCTGGCCAATGTCTTAGAGAATTAAATCATGGCAATGAGTTGCACAAGGAGACCAAAATAATTTTGTTCTCTTCTCCTCTAACATTTATTTTCTGCAACAAAATTAGAAGCACCTTCAGTTACACATTGAAAAACACTATCCTCCTCAATTTCTTCTACCATAGAATCTAATAGTTTAAACATTTGTTTGACATCTTTGATCTAGTATCAATAGATTTTAAGAAAATTATTCCACTTGGACTATTCACCAAAAAGTTGGTAATAGACTTTTCTTTTCCATTTGTCCAATCATCACACATCAAAAGTACACCCATATTTCTCTCATCCAACCTTATATTTCTCCAAACTAGCTTGGTTATTGTCCATTGTCTTTTTCAAATAAGACATCCTAACTTCATGATAAGTAGGAGACTTTAGACTCTTTTTATATTTAACAACAACTTTTTAACATTTGAACAAATAAGGAAAATCTTACTTAATTAAATGGTAAAGCATCACTATATATATGCATTTGCAAATGTTTGTAATCATCAATTCTTTATCTTTAAACATTTCATTCATGGTTTTCTATTTCCCCTTCCTAGAAAATGATTTCAATGTCCCCTTCTTATTACAATCTTGGATATCCACTTCTTCAAAATAATCTTGACGATTTGCTTCTTTGATTTATTTTTTCTTTATCTTCTAATGATAAACATGTTTTTGATATTGTTTAGAAATAATGTACATGCAATGACATTTTCTTTTGTACCACCAAGGTGATGTTTCATTCTTGCCATACCACCCCAACAAGTATGTAAACAATACTTACATTATACCAAAAATCTATTCTCAATGATTTCATGTAATATTTATTCCTTTCTTTTACTTTGTTTGACTCATTGTCTTTACCAACAAAGTTAAACAAGTAATAACTAATTTTTTTTTCTTAAAATAACAAAATAAACATCCTTAAAAAACTCACTTTTAAAGAAAAAAAAACCAAAAAATATTATAACAAAATGTAAGTACTGAAAATAACCAAAAATAAAAAATAAAAAAATTACAAAAACAATCTTATATAATAAAATGCAGTTTTTTTTAAATAATCTTATATAATAAAATAAACATAAACATAAACTTAAATAATTTTATATAAATAAATAAATTTAAGAATTTATTTTAAAATACAATTTTAAAAAATTATCTTATATAATAAAATAAGTACTGAAATAATTTTATATAAAAAATAAAATAAACTGAAACTTAAATAATTTTATATAAAAAAATAAAAAATAACATAAATAAATATAATAATTTATTTTAAAATACAATTTAAAAAATATTATATACTAAAATAAAATAAACAGAAACTTAAATAGTTTTATATAAAAAACAAAATTGATTTTTCGAAAATAAATAGACCAACACTAGCGTTTTTTTCAAAAATTGTTTTTTTTTAAAGTGATAGTGATACCAAAAGATATTAAAATTTGAAATTGATTTAGATTAAAAGTTACTTTACTAAAAGAAGGTTTTCTTCTCCATTGATGATCTTCTTATCTAGTGAACCATTTTTTACTGAACTCTTCTTCTTCACTAAACTTTTTTCCGTGTTTTTCACTTTTCTTCTTCTTATGCGTTCTCCTTATGTTCTTCTTCTCCATCTTTCTTTGTCGATACATTTCTATTTTTTATTGATTTTATTATCTCCTTCTCTTCTCCACCTCATTCTTTTAATCTTTCTCGATTTATAGACAAAATGTGTGACGGTTCATAATCTTTTCTATGATTGTCCATTTTCTTTTTTCATTTTTTTGGGATTTTTCAAGAAATAATATAAATCGTGAGTAACGAAACTGAATCGTGAATCACACTATTCATTCGATTCATGTAACGATTCAAGTCATAAAATGATACAACTTTCATATGTATTGGCAAAGCTATGTTTTGAAATGAATCACGATTGAAATCTTATGATCACGCGATTCTAACTACCATGTATTCGCATACTCTATAATTTTGTTCGAGATTAAAGTTTTAAAGAAAATGCATATTTAATACATTGATGTGAAAATGAGTTTAATAAAATAAGATGTGTTACAAGTGCTATATATCTTATATGTTATTTGTGAATAATCATCTTCATCAGATTGACTTAACGGTTTATTATTATGTTATAATCAAATATTTTTATTTAAACTCCATTTTTTTGAGAAAAAATATCCATTCTTTTATTATAAAAAAAAAATGTTAAACAAAGGATTATAAAAAAAAAACCTTAATTTTGATGCTTTACATGCAAAAATACTATTTTGACATGTTATTTTAATAAGTCTTTTAGACAAAAGACGTCTTTCGTGTAATAAATAAAGTTAGTTTCATCAAGAAGTTTTTAGAGAAAAGTCTTCACAACGAAAAGACACCTTCTATATTTTGAAGTAAAAAATACTATGAAAAGAATTATAAAAACAATATTAGTACGAGTTATTAGTTGACACAATAGTTATGTTATACCAACTTTAATAAGATCAACAAATTATTTTATCATGTCAAGAAATAAAAATGATAAGATATATTAAATGAGATTTGTGTGTAACAAAGAAAGAATATATAAGAAATCTTCAATACCTTTTAATAACTAGTTTCCTCACTATTGCTCACACACAAGAGAAAATACTTAACATTATGTTTGCTTTTGAGTGTGTATTGTTCATTGGGATAGAAAAGCATAAACCAACCATATTTGTTTCTGATGATTTGAGAAGAAAGGCGAGGATGGAGATGTGGGAAGGGATGATTTTAAGGCATCCTCATCTTTAAGGAGAAAAATTCATAAAGTCAATCTAAGAACAACATGTTTAGTTTGTAACCTTGCTTTTTTCCATTTCACTATGCATTTCATGTGGTTTGATTCATATTAGTTGTGCATGGTAGAGATTCCTTTTGCGTGGAAAGAATCCTTGACCAAACAATAATGATGACCTTACAATACGTTTCAAAATGGCATTATAAACCCATCAACAATCCCATTTACTTCACAATGACTACTCCATTGTTCCTTCTTGCTTTTTTCTGCTAAGCCTTGTTGCTTCTTGTGTGATCTCAATGTGGTGGTTGGCTGGTGAGAGTGTGAGTTTGGTGGTGGTTGTATTGGTTGGTTCGTTTGGTGGTTGTATTAGTTGGTGTGTTTTTTTATGGTGGTTATTGGTGGTTAATGTGGGTTGGGTTTGTTTGTGTGTGATTGTTTAGCTTGGTTGAAGTGTGAAGATCAATCAGGTAACAACTCCTTTGTTGGATGCATGCACGATGTAGATGAAATGCTTGGATTGTGGTTGATGATTGACTCAGATATATGATGGCACCAGAGTTGTGTTGGAATAGAAGGGATAATTGATTACCACAGACACCATAGTCAATTATCTTCCTTGTGTAGGTTCTGCAAATGGTGTCTTCCTTACGTTGGCTCTAAAAATGGTGTGTTCAGTTGCATGTTAAGTTGTTGATATAGATTAAGAGCCTTTTGTAATGGATTAGTGCATGGTTTTTATTAACAATATTGAAAAAATATGCAATATGTGTTGTGTGATTGTATGTGAAGGCATAATCGATTAAGATGTTGGTAGAAATTAATTATGACTTATTTTAGGTGCATTTTTTAAATGAAATATGCATAAGGAAAGAATTTAAATTGTATTGGGACATGTATGATAGGTATTTATACCAGGGTTTCAAATAAATCATATTGGTGAATGACATATGTACATTCAAATGAAATAATTTTCATACTATTTATTTGATTAAAAAATATTAAATATTATAGATTCAATTTATAGTAAATGGTGTATAATATTTTAAATTAAGTTTGATATGTACAAAAATTGTGTATTTGTAAAAATAATTTTGACATGGCATACACAAAATAATTTTTTGGTTTAGAAGATGGAGACATAAATAATAGTGTTATAGGTGTGAATTTAAGTTTAATTTCACACTTACAATAATGGTTAGAAAAGTGTATATAACTAGCAACACTAACATACTTTTGTATCGTTGCTTATGGATTAAATATGTGTCAAGTAGTACAACAAATGATATTAGAGATTTTATGCTAAAGAAATAGTTATGCAGACAAGAGTTTATGTCATATTTAATCACACTGAACAATGTTGTGAAATTATGCACATGACACCAAAGGCATTCATCAACTTATGTCAAGGAATAAGGGGAACTGATACAATAAAGGATGCATTTCAGTTAATAAATATGGAACAAGTTGTTAAATTTTTGCATATATTGGACATTACGTAAGTCTGTATTTTTTTTTTCCATCAATTTGAGGAAATCGTTAGTCGAAACTTCATAATGTGTTGAATGTAATAATGATGGGAGAGAGAATTTTTAATTCAATCATCTAGGAGTGATATGCAACCTTCATATCCTACACAATAATAGATTTTACCTATACTTTAAAGTAAAGGTGTGACAAAGTAAAGTGTTAGTTGGCATACTTCTAGTCTAAAACCATATACTTAAATTACACTATGATTTTGTTACCGCTTACTAGTGTTTAGGGACCATAAATAGAATTCATGTACGAGTAACGGTGTCAGGATCAGAAGCCCCTCACTTTCGTGGAAGAAAAGATTGGCCAACTCAAAATGTATTTTCAAGTTGCCATTTTAACATGAAATTCACATATGTTCTAGACAAGTGGAAGAAACAACACCTAATTTAAGAATATTTAAGGATGTCATTATTAGAGAGACATCATTTAGTGTAGTGGAATGACTTAATTATGCAATTCTAGTGAGTATAACTACAACGCTAGTAGGGAAATATCATCTTAAGGATGTCAGATTTATGTTAAAACATCAGTAATAACATCGTATTGAGGCATTAAATACGATTTGAAAAAGTACTCCCAAAGAGGTCGGCAAGAGTTATTTAATCATTTTCATTTGTCACTTAGAAATGTAATTGAAAGAACATTTGGTGTGTTGAAAAAACAATTTCTCATAGTAGCTAGTGGAACAAAACCTCATTATTCTTTTGAGATGATGATGAATATAGTTTTAACATCTTGCATCCTTCACAACTTTCTTTACAGGGTGTGGACAATGATCAATCATTAGTGCACATAAATGTTCAAGTTATACTATTGCATTTGATTTGATTGGATTGCATATGATTTAATTACACTCAATTTGAGGTGAGAACATATCTTTTCAAAAGATTTAAAATAAAGATATATTAGTGAATTTTAAATTTTTAAATAAATAAATATGTAAAATAAATTAAAAAGACTTTTTTCAATATAAAATTTGACCAATAGTATTAGAATGACCGCACTTTCAGTTTAACCTATTAAAAAGAAAGTTAAAGAAAAGAAAAATACATTTAGTTTCTTTGATGTTACCAGAACATTCATATTTATTTTTTAATTTTAAAATAGACATTTTTTAAATTAAATAAAATGATATTCACGTCAAAATACCCATTTATCTCTTATGTTTTTAATAAATGATATTTACATGTTTTATAGAATGACACTTTCCTCTTACATTTTGTTTAAAAATATCACATCAAAATTTAAATAAAAAATTATGAAAAGTAAAATTAGAATTTCAAAGTACAAAATTAAAGATTTTTTTTATAAATAAAAAATTAAATATATGATTTACCATGGAGGTGGTGAAAAGACAAAATTTCCACTGCTTCAAATTTATAAAATGAATTTTGGATTATACATTTAAAAATGAATATTCTACATTCCAAAATGCATTTCTAGATTCAAAAATACATTTTTTTATTGGCAATAAAAAATAATAAATGTGAACCATTTTAGGGGTGGTCTAACCCATATACAAAAATAAATAACCTTCAACCTCCTCCTCTAGACATGCTCCCATAAATGCCTATAAAGAAAAACACTCCTAACTGAATCCAGAAAAAACCACCTAAGGCAAACAAACACTTGAGAAAGTATATCATGAAATCATTCTCATATAAGTCAGAGGATCGATACACAATTTAGAAAAGGAGAAATACGCAGAATGTGACTTGGATGTAACATTTGACCAAACCTTTAATTGAACTAACGCAAACCGTTCTAACACATCAACTACACCTCCTTTAAAGATTAAGATGTTTCTATACTTTCATACCTCATTGACTATTGCAGTCCAAATCACTCCTCATACCTCATTTATCGAAACATCCAAAAATACATTTTAGATTGTGCATTTTGAAATACATTTCTACATCTGTAAATATATTTCGGATTGTACAATCTAGAATGCATTTTTTACTTTGTATTCCACAATGTACAAAATGAAATGTAAAATTTATTTTATGGATTATACAATCCAAAAAATATATATTTTATTTTCTATTTACAATCCACAAATATAATTTTTGTATTTTGAATTTTAAATTTTGAAATATAAAAATATTAATTTTTCATGTTTTGAATTGTATAATAAAAAACGATTTACATAATCTATAACTAAAAATCAACATCCTAAATTAGAGAATAAATTTGGAAAATTAAAATTGGGTTTTATTTCCTTCACCCCCAAATTTTGAACCTGCATCCCATGTAAGGAAATGAAAAAAATGCTCTCCAAAGTATATAATTAAAAACTAGGGTTTTCAGTTTCTTCTATCTCCCTTCTGTGTTTTACTGTTTTGGTGGGTTGCATTGTGTAATTCAGAGTGTTTGTTGTTTTATAGGATCATTGTGTTTCGTTGGTGATCTACATTCTTTTCTATCTGCTTTCCGATGATCATTGATACCCCATTGATACACAGTTAATCGCTGATCATGGTTGAAGTTCACATAATTCTTTTCTGTAATTTCGAAAATCTTATTTTAGAAAAATTGTTTTTTTGTTATTTTTTTCTATGTTGGGTTGTTTTTAGGTGTTATATATTAATTATATTGATGTATATATAGAGCAACATGGTTAGAATTAGAGGAAGGTTAGAATTAGAGGAAGCGGTTTTCAGTAGAGGTGGCAATGCGGGTCGGGCTGACCTTTATGGGTCGGACTGACCTTTACGGGTCGGGTTGGTCCGTCTCGCATAAGAGTTGGCTGCATGTTAGCCCGCATAAGAAATATTAAAAAAAATTGAATATTTTTTATTTAGATGCATTAGGTAAATTGTCTCATAATATTATTTTCACGAGATATGTGTAGTAAAATGTTATTAAAAATTTCAGAATGTCAAAAGAGACTACATGAAGAAAATATGGAGGTGCAGAAAAAAATTTCTACATTTTAAAGTTATGCGGGTTATGCGGGTCAACTCGTCGTGGGGGCTGCAGATTATGCGGGGTGGACCTAAGCGGGCCAAAGAATTGAAATAAGCAATTCGCCCTGCATTTTTTCAGCAGGCTGCGGGCGACCCACCCCACTTTGTCACCTCTAATTTTCAGACCAAATGTGTTACGTTCAATTGGGGGGTGGTGCTAGTAATATTGTGGTGACGAAGGTGAAAAATATGTTATAGCTGAGAAGGCCCATCATACAATTCCAAAAAAAATATTTCGAAACAAAATGTCAAAAGCCAAAATTAATTATGGATTACGTATTCCAAAATGTACCATTAAATTTCAGATACTCCATTATGGAATGCAATAGTTGTCCTAGAAACACGTTTTGTATTCTATAAGTGTCTTTGGACTCCGATTTTCAGAAACTTCATTTTTGCCATTTCATACTACATTACTAAAAAAACCACCCCCTTCATACTAGAAACAAACTACCCAAGCTTCTAAACACCACTGCCTCCACCATCACCTTCAGCCAGCAAAAGCCTATACCCTTCCATGGAGCAACCACGTTTAAAATAAAACTTGCAAAGCCAATTTTGCAAGAGTTTGTGGGTGTGCAGGTTCGAATTGAGGGGTGCAGGAAGCAAAAGCTTTTTAAATTTATAGAGGTGCATGCATTAACCTCGAACAAGAAAGGGCCCGGCCCACTCTAAAAAACCCTTTGTGAAGCTTATGAATTGTTTCTCTTTCCGCAGGGTTTATAGCAACAATGGCTCTTCTTCCTTGAAATCTTGGTGTGAATGAGGTGAGTGAAATGCCTTCTATTTCTAACCTAATGCTACTTTGATTTAAGGTCACTATAATCATAGCAATAATGGCGCTTTTATTTCTTCATTGTTGTGCTGTGCAGTTTCATTTTCCAACAACTATTTATTGATTTTTGTTTTGGAAGCTGCTCCAAGTTTGTGAGTGACGGGTAAGTTATATTCGTCATCGTTATGCTCTGTTTGCATAATTTGTAATTCCTGTTTTTCCGTTTTGTTTTTATCTCAATTTCGTAGTATACAGAACTTTTTGAACAAGGGTTGTTTCCTACAAATCAAACAACTGAGAATTGTCAAACATCACATTGTTTCTAGGTATTGAGGAAAAAGAAGCAATTTATAGTTATTGGATAATGATGTCCTGTTTGAATGCCCCATTCACCAGTCCTATTTAGCTCTCGCATGGTTAGATTAAAACCAGGAAATTCTTTAGGTCCATCCCTCTATCCTCTTTGCCTATACATAAATGTTTCATCACAAGTGGTAACCTCAAGGAGCTCGATGTAATTATCTCATTTTTGAATTGATCTGAGTTCATGAACTACATGGACCTTGTTTAGAGATAAGTCTGTGTTTGTGAAAGTGCTTTGTTTGTCTTCTAACAACCGGAGAACCATTGGGCAGAAGTTGTTTGTTCTGACTCTAAATTGGATTATGTTTATGGTTTTGGGTATAAAAGAAATCACCTGAAGGTTAAGCTTAGGTAATGAGAGTTTTGGTTCAAAATGCTCCCTTTTTAAATATCATCACCTATGAAGTCCCAATATAATCAGAAGAAGAAAGCTGCATAAGCATCCTCCCCTTGAGCTGTATTGATTATTGAAAAATGAGAATAACTGTCAAGGTTTCAATCATAATTTCTTCTCTAGAAATGCATCTATCAATCTCAGTATTTATTTCATCTGGGTCACTGAGTGATAGAAATGAATTTTATGAATTCTTATGTTTTGCTAGTTTACAAGAAAATAGTACTTGGTTATTTAGACTAACTGAAACATATCCACTGAAAATGGCATCACTAAAAAAATAGATTTTCTGTTGTACTCAGATAAATCAAAAAATATTTGGATGGTTTTATCGTTATGATCAAATGCAGTTCCCTAATGACTTATTTAGTTATAAGCTGTACTGCTACTGGCTTTTTAATGTGATGTACTGATTAGGATTGGATCTTTATGAAAAGAAAAGGCACATTTACTAAATTATGTTATTGAAAATTTACCACAATTCTTTCATACGACAGATAATTGACTGTGAAACCTTTGTCACCCCATTTTATTATGGTTCATCTTGCAGCTGTTTTCTGGCTGAGTCACTCGGAGTTCTTGTTGTATAGTTTGTACAAAATCTGGAAGGTCAATTAGTTTAAGGTATCTTTTATCTCAGTAGCGGAAAGCAAGAAAATATAGCCAACAAATTTATTGCTGTCAGGGATACTGTGGAAATTCAAAAAAGGTGCAGCCTGCCCAGGGTTACCTATTTAGTTTTGGAAGTTGGCAATTTGAAAATACTTAAAAATGTCTTTGGCTGCTCCGAGTTCCCTTTTGAAGGTGGAGGAAATACAAGGAAGAGGGAGGGGAATGGTTGCATCTCAGCCCCTTAAAGCCGGTCAAATTGTCCTAAAAGACTCTCCCATTCTGCTGTATTCAGCTTTGCCCTTGATCAGACAGTCTTTGTCATTGTCGTCCTCTGCCTCAATTTCATGTTTCTGTGATCACTGCTTCAGAACCTTGCCTCCAATTTTACAGGGAGATTCTTCATTATCCACAGTTTTGTGCCCCAATTGTCACTACCATCGCTTCTGCAGCTCAACTTGTCTTTCAAAGGCATTGAACTCCTCCCATTCTTCTTGGGTATGTCAAGCGTTATCTAGTCTCAGAGCCAATTCTCTACTGCTTGAACAGCCCCTTGAGTGCCAAGTCCAGGCTAATTTTCTCGTAGCTGCCTACAATCATGCCAATATCTCCCCTTCAGACTTCCAAATTATGCTTTCTCTCCAGGGTTCTCCTGATGATACCACCATTGCCGCAGCCCAGTTCCTACACCCTCTTATTTCATCTCTCTGCTCACTTTCTCTCATTAGTCCCCAGAATGGATTTTCTTTAGAACTCACTTGTGCACTTCTTGTCAAGGACAAGCTCAATGCCTTTGGAATAATGCAGCCCTTCTCTGCAGATGACGACCTGAGATCTGTCAGAGCTTATGGTATTTACCCTTATGCTTCCTTTTTTAACCATGATTGCCTTCCCAATGCCTGCAGATTTGATTATGTGGACAGCAATCCACATGAAGAAGGCCATAATACCGACTTTATTATTAGGATGATTAATGATGTTCCCCAAGGAAGGGAGATCTGCTTGAGTTATTTCCCTGTGAATGAAAACTATTCTAGTAGGCAAAAGAGATTGATTGAAGATTATGGCTTCTCCTGTAATTGTGATCGATGTAATGTGGAGTCAAATTGGTCAGATAATGATAGTGTTGAAGATAATGTTGCTGAGGATGAAGAGGAAGCTATGGATGAGGACCAATATGAAATTATGGAAGCGTCAGACAGTGACAAACATGCCCTTGAAGACAATAATGATTTCCCACATGCATATTTCTTTTTAAAATACATGTGTGATAGAACGAATTGCTGGGGAACATTAGCTCCATTACCTCCACAGGGCGATACTCCATCCAATGTCATGGAATGCAATGTCTGTGGCAAATTGAAGAGTGACGATACCTTTGATAATGATGAAGGTCTTGTGGAGGACTAAGCATCTAGCATGTGACTTTAGTAAGTAACCTGCATTCCTCACACACACACACACACTCATATACTGTCCTATCCATAAACTTGTGACTGAGTAACGCTGGTTTCTTTTAGAAAACATTGATTGTCCATTTACAATTGAAGAACTTAGTTTAGGAGATTGAAACCTGGTCTTAAAGTCTGAAGCCTTATTCATAGGCCATTTAATGCATGATGATTGTAATAGATAAAAGGTACAAATCTGAAGTAATTGGTTACCAAGGAAAAAGACTGACTAGTCTTTCTGGCCATATGGATAGTCAGAGTCAGACTGAATTTTTTTTTCGTTGTTGTTATTCATTTCTGGTTCGACCTAGTATGTTTTCGTAATTTTGATGATGTTTTAGATGATATTGAATTATCGTCAAACCATCATTCTTCAGTCTCTGTTCAAGTTATGTCTTGATTGAAAGATAATGCCACATTGTTCATTAACCGGAGTAAGGGAAGGAAGGATGAATAGGAAAAGCTTTTGATAATGTGTGATGATGGAGAATTGGAGTCCATGACATGCAATCACAAATAACCCTGATGTTAAATAATTGGTTGTGAGTAGTTTTTGGGGTATTTTTCTTTTTCAATTGGAACAGTACAAATGCCAATTGAATTCAACTGACCAAAATATAAGCTTGAGTTTAACTGGGGTTTAGACTGTTCCAATCGAAAAACAAACGTGTCACTGATATGAAATTCAAATTAAAAGTTGTCATTTTTCCTCTTCTATTCCGCCCTTTTTGTACGGAGCTTGTTTATCAAGCTTCTATAGATTCTTTTCTTTAGAATTTTTAAAAGACACGACTTGTTACCCTGTTAGAAACTTTTATATTTTTCTATTATTTATAGTGTATCGTTCTTTTGAATTTAATCGGTGTTCCATTACTTTTTTTCGGAACAACTACGCACAGAATGTACACAACTTTCTCTCATTGGATTGTGCCTTTTTTTTACAAGATTAATGTCTTGTAGGTATTGTTGCTTTTTGCATGTAGATGAAGGGAATTCTTCCTAGATTTTGCGGGAGTTGCACTGAACGAGTAGACCAATGCTTACTCAGGAATCAAATGTGACTTTTGTGTTTTGTTTTGAAGAGTACAATAGTATGTTCTATGATGTGGTTTGTTACTTTATACAAATTCCGATTTGGAATTGCCGGCAAAATATTAGCATCTTAGTTTTTGAAATGTACTTCTGTTTGATGATAAAAGTCTCTTGCAAGAGCATAATGCTTGGCGCTAAGCTAATGAAAACCTTTGATACAAAGTTTTTAACATCAAAAGAAAAATCTGATAACATTTCAGAGATTAAAAGAAAAATCTGAATATTTTAAGGACCATGTAGTGTGAGAACTTTTTCGGATTGAAATATAAAATTAAATATTTTTCAGGTGGCAAAAGAAAAGATTTTTTTTATCAGAAACTAAAAGAAAGATGTGAACATGTCTGGTATAAAAATATATTTATGCAGAAGGTGAATATTTCTATTTTAAAACTTAAATTCTTGAAAACATTGGTTACACAAGTCTTTGGTGAAGTTTTTGGACTGTGTATATTTCTTTTTCCTTTGAAAGATTATAATTTTTTATAATAGATATCGTTGCAAGACTTGCAAAATTAAAGGAAAACTCGTTTATTGATAAGTTGGCCTTATAATTTTAGTTTAATCAAAGGGTTTGGAGAGTTAAGAATTTGTGGCCATTCCTTTGAAACTTGTATGAGTTTGTTTTGATTAGTGAAAGAAACCCAATTTGCCACTTGAATCTTAAATCCCCCTTAATCCAATGGTTTACGCTTAGAAGAGTTTCTCTATAAATTCCTTCTATAAAAAAGTTTAAGAAAATAAATTAAAACAAATTTTTTTTCTAAATTAAAATTAATCATTAACTAATTTATAAAAGTTTTTTTAAAATTTTAAATTCTAATTTTTATTTTAATTTTTTTTAAAAGAAGTTAAATTCTTTTTTTTTTCCTTCTCGTTTTTTTCTTTTCTAAAAAGATATGTGGAGAACCTGATTCATTACACCTCTTAATCTTTAATACAAAAACAAAGAAGATGGGAAAAAAATATCATTACTTCAACTGATTCAATTTGTAAATCCAATTTTAAGATCAACTGTGAATTTAAATTAATTTACTCAAAAAATAATCATGATCTTTAAACCCTTTTTTCTGTAGAGGTTTATGAAAAGAAAATATTTGCTTCTCATGATTAAGCTGTACCAAATTTTTGACTTGCAATTTCTCTCTCCATATTACGTCATAATCATTCTTTGAAAAAGAAAAATGAAATTGAGGTGCAATTTTATATATATATATATATATATATATATATATATATATATATAATTCAAAGAAGTTGGCGAAAAAGAAAAGCGTTAAAATTGAGATGATGAGTAACTACTCGTCAAAGTCCTAGCACTCGATTTATCTTTTTAGGGCTTTGGTATGTATTTTGATTCCTCTTTCTTTTTTTTTTCTTTATTGCACGATGTTAAATTAACATTTTTAAAGCAAAATGGGATGATTGGTACCTAAAAGAAATTATTCCTCTACTTTCTTTTTCCTTTGAATAGTAAGCAATTAAAAGGGCCATGGTGAGATTAAAATTTTGTTGAACACTTTGGATTCAATTGGGTAAATTTCTGGTTCCCATAAATGCCTGAACTATGTAAAATATTTGGACACAATAATTGTTTGCCTGTTTCATCTAACACTCAAGTTGATATAGTACCCAGGAAAGAGTTGCTGGGATTGTAAATGGACATTGTACTTTTTAAAACTTGAATGAATTCAAATTTCCTCCACATGTTTCACTCTGACTCAAAACATTTTACTTTTAATTGTGTACCTACCTTGTACTACTTATGCAGGTCCTAGTTCTTGGTCTTAGGAGGTGTTAATGCTAATGGATGTTTCACATTGAACTCCAGTTTCATTTATGCATCCAAAGTCTATGAATTCAAACCTATTTACCAATCAAAAGTAACAATAATAGGAAGAAAAAGACATGGTGAGTAGAGAAAGGCTCTGTTAGATTGTGAGTGCATCCATCAATATCCACACAAACTACAATGCCTGTCTGTGTGCAACAAAATTCCACACAATATTGAACCATTCAAGCAAACCCTGGGATAAAAAAAGGTGGTCCCTAAGACCAAACCCATGATTTAATTCATCTTCTTCAACTCATCTTTTAACCTTACCTGGGCCCCTCAACAGCATGCCCTCTGGTGGGACCCTTTTGTTATATGACACCCACCAAGTTGATTTTCCATGTGGTGGAAGATATGACCCCCACAATGAGTGAGAGAATGTGCAAGAGAAGAAAAAAGAAATGCCCCATTGGAGAAACGGTTGGTAACCATACTATACAAAGGGTCCAGGAAGAAAAACACAAAAGGAAAAGCTGAAATTTGAATTATGTCTCTTTGGGAGCATGTCTTTTCCACACCCTTGCTTTACATTTAAGAGCAGAAGCACAATATGATAACCTTTGTAATTATTTAGTCCCCCACATATATAACCAAGGAAATAAATTTTAAAAAACTAAAGTGAACACAAACACATTTTCAGAATCCCAAGGAACATCCACTTTTCTCCTTAGCCTGCGTTGACTGACTCATACTACTACTATTCCTAACTCTTTCTTAAACTCATCCATGCTTTTCTGTTTTCTTCCATAACTTGTACATAAATAGACCCTTCTCATCATTTTTTGTTGCCACCAAGTCACACTGTGTAGTATACCTTGTAGCAAAATGAACAATTTTCATTCCCTAGCTTACACTGCTACCTCTACTAGCCTCTGTGGTTCTTCCCTAGGTTGGGATTATCACAACCTTGGAGTTCTCAACGCGGACAAATTGTCTTTAAGTACTATACTTTTCTTTCTCTTTATATTGCTACCTTCTTGGATAACGATATTAATGCTTATAACTAGCTAAGTGTTGCAATGCAATGATTGATGATATTCAATATGCAGTGGAAGCTATGGAGGGAAGTACACCATCACTCTCACCTCAACACTCTGATTTCTCAACTGGGTATCTCGAAGATGCTTTGATTGAATCATGTGAACGTTCCAAACGTAGACGCTTGCTGCCATGTACTACTGATGAACATAGCAAGAGTTTCATTGATGACCTTGAGCAGGTATAGAATTAACCATATACACTCTTTGTTTCAATTTCTCTTCAGATCAGTTTGAGTTTCTCTTGTTCTTGGGTGAGACTGAATATATATAATGTTTTCTTCACTTCAGAATTTCTGGAACTTCAACCCCTTATGGCACCAACCAGTAGAGAACTTCAACTTCTACTGCATGAACCAGATAGAAAGGTTTTGTGGATTTTCAGGTATATGCATGTCATATATGTACTGATTGTTACACGAGCTCTTAATGATAGGGTCAATTTGGTTCAAAATGCTATTATTCCAAACAAAACACTGAACACTATATATAATGTTGTTACCTTTGTAACTAAGTTATTGAGAAGAGGGGTCCCAGAGAAAAATAATAAAAAGAGGAAAAATGTGTTGATAATTGGTGATGATTGTGCTGTTACTGGTACTCTTTTTTTAATGTGACATTTCTGATGTATTGTAGATGAGCTTATAAGCACATCAAGGAGCGAGGAAGCAAACATTCTTCTTGCAGATTCTAAAACACCGGAAGAGACAATATCAGCCTCTGAATCTTTAAATTCATCCTCATCTTCATACAAACAACCGGTGACATGCAAAACCACAGACCCCACAGTAGCCCCAACAGGTACTATATTCTCCTTTTCTCTTCTCTTCTAACTATTATAATATATAAGGAAAGGGAAAAACTTACATAGTTGTTTTTTGGTGTTTTCCTTCTATCAGATTTGGAGTTTTATTTATGAGTAATAGAAGTTTGCTTTAAAGGTCAACATATATTACAGATACAAAACTCCAAGTGTATCCAAGTTTTGTCTTAATATGTATTTGTTTGTATTAAAACATGAATAAATGCTTATTGTATTGTATGGTTTTACAATATATATGAACAGGCAGTGATGAAATGGGGAACAAAAAGGTGGTAACAAGAGTGGTGTATCCATTTGCAATGGTGAAGCCAGGAGGTAGGGAAGGTGATGTGACATTAAATGACATAAATGAGAGGATCCTAATGCCTCCCACAAGGCCAGTGAGGCATCCAGTTGGGGACTTTGCATGTCGGCCATGCGTGTCCGCAGAGGGTCCAGGCCTTTCAGGGAAAGCAGTGGTGGCCCTTACTACAATTCACACACAGGGAAGAGGCACAATCACTATTATCAGAACCAAAGGCTAAGTAATATTGAGCTGTGCTGTGTTATGGCTTGCTTGCTAGGCTAGCACCTATCCAGCTTTTACTTGAAGCAGCTTTTTGAGCCTGATTTGCTTTGTTTTCATCAGTCCTTCTTCCAATTGTAAAGATGGAAAGCGATATCTATGTATGTGCATACACCTTATAATACTTGAATCTTATGTTAAAGCTGTTCTTCTCAGAGATTCAGGCCAAACCTAACAATTATTTGATTTGAGTGCTGTCCTAGCTACTACTCAATGATAATAATAATATAAAAACAATATACAACAGAAGAGGGGAGGAAAAAACAGCACAATGAAATTAAGGTTTTCTGCCACTGGTTAACACTTTTGATCTTTGACAAAGACACAACAGTAGATGCCATTGTTTCTGCATCCTTGGAAGGATATGTGTGTCTTTGTATATTATGTGGCTAATTGAAGTAAGGAGCAAGAGAAACAAATTGACATTTCACACCACAAAATTTTAAAATTAAATTCACATTAAGATAAATGAATAATTTGATCTTTGAATGCATGAAACACTGTCAATTTAGTTCTTGAAGCAACAAAAAAATCTTATCTAGTCTCTGAAAAATATAGAAATTATTTTTTGAAATTAGTGTCAAATTTATCTTTGAAATTATATTTTAATGAAAACTAGTGATCTCATGAAACTTAACAACAGCAAATAATGGTTAGATTATTTGCACATTTAGTTATTAAATTATCAGTGTCTCACATATTCAAGAAGCAAACTGATCATTAGTTGTTGTCTTGGTTGACCATATAGGAACTAAACACATCATAGCTAACTCTGAGTAAGGCTGTTATAATTTCTGTGTTAAGTGCATAACATACTTGTTTGTAAAGATGATAGCAGAGTCTTTTGAGAGAAACTGAAGAAGAGCTGATGATTATTTTATTATATTTTTCAACTTAAACAGTTCACAGCATCCACAGTTAAAAATGATATGTTCACAGATTTCAGTGAGAGAAAAGGAACTGAGGACAAAACAAGCAGTGTTGCCATTTAATTTACCCACACTAATAACATATTAGCACTCAAAACAATTCTAGCCATATCACACTAACCACCTACCTACAATACAAAAGAAGCACGATAAAGTGTTGAGCAAATCTAATGCAGAAGCAAGTATTGTTTCTCTTCTTTTTCTCTCTCTTTATTGATAAGATATTACTACTTTTACAATACTGCCAGACAGAAGAGATAAGAAGACCTATACTTAATTACCAACTCCAAATGTTTAAATTGACTTTTGATAGTATAAAGACAATTTACAGCTACCCCCAGGACTTTATTAGCCTCTTCTCTTTATTAGGAATTGAACCTAAAACTTCATTTTACTTTATCACATCCCACTCTTTAAATCCAGTTGCTTCAAATATATTCACATTCCATCTTTTTGTCTGCCAAATCTTCCACCTTCTTTCAGCTAAAAACTGACTATTATATACAATTAATTGTTAGTTAATTACCTTACGACAGGGATAGGCTTAGATTCTCACAACATACTAAATAACAAACAATATATGACAAATAGACAGAATAGTCTGAAGTGAATCTTGCACATGAGTCCAAACTTGAGTAGGGAGGAGAATACCTCAATCATGAGTCCAAACATGATACTATAATGTAGTTGTTAGAACAAAGAGGCCTAATTTCTTCATGCCCAGTTGTGGTATGTTGTGGTGTCTTCCTCAGAGGTCAAACCATGATCAATTTTACACAATCCAAATAATAGACAGTATCTAATGTGGGACCCATGAATTAATAATCAAATCATACAGTACCTATGATTTTCTAAGCCAAATTTCGGTCACTATCTACTACTATGCATTCTTGTGTGGAACCACTATCCTAATTTGATATTATTTTCTTTTTGGTAATGTTTGTGTGGCAAAGTTCATTTCATTGGTACATCACTTAGTGGCATTTGATTTCATGACTCTGCATGGTGTAGACCTACCTCACTTGAAGGGAACACTGTCACAGCTGTACGGCAAAAGTCTCAACATCTAATCTCACCTCATATGTGTTTGGTGGGGGATTGGGTCATTGAGTGGAAATTGTCCATTCTATTATGTGTGTATGCATGGTTTTGTCTCCTATAGCAACCATATGTTAGATGAACCATCCTCTGACTTTTTCCCTTTTCTAAATATTCTCTTGGACCATCTTTTTTATGTGGTTTTATTATCTGATGTTTTGGACCCTTTGTCTTCTACCATATATGTATGCTGTGTATGTATTTGTGGTGAAGTCCCTTTTAAAATGTTATAACTTGAAGGTAAGAAATTTTCTATGCTCTTGGAGCACAAAGTTCAGAACAGGTAGGCACAGAAAATTTTCAGTGGCAAATGATAAACTTAATCATCATCCAGTTGTGAAACACCATATGAAATGACATCAAATAAGTCAGAAATGAATGATGAAATGGTTCCTTTACCTGGATAGTCACACATGGCAAATTGGCAACACAGTGGTAAACTTGGACCTTTTTTAAAGGTCAAATTTATTATATAATTGTATACTTTTCATATTATATACAAATAAATGAAGCAGATGGGAAGTTTTTTATTCTTAAATTACAAAATATATATATATATATATATATGTGTGTGTGTGTGTAAGTTGAAAATTGTAGAATATATATGTATAAATTTGTAGGTCTCGAAAAATTTAAAAAATAATTTGCAAGTTAGCTTTACTTGGTTATGTGTAAACACTTTCCTGAGTCTACCATTTGATTGGTGAAGAAAAAGTGATGATTGGTTCCCTTGTGAGTGCTATTGATGGGGTTGGCTTTTCTAGGTCAATGTTGCAAATTATTTATGTATTTATACAAATTTAACCTGATGCATTCAGGTCATCACGTGTGTGTGTCATTCTTATAATAATAAGAAAATTATATTATAAAATTGTAATTCCTTTTTCAAAATTATTTATTTCAATAGTGTCAAGATCTTTTTGAGATAAGAGCAACTTTAATTATATCTTTTTATTTAAAATTACGATTATATGCGTGACTCTACAGAGAAAAAGTTATCATGCATAATTTTTTTATTTGATTTTAAGTTTGAAAACTCATAAGTATAACAGGAAAATACGTCACACTATCTTAATTTTAGTTATTCTTAATTACCTTTACTTCTATTGTTTTTTTTATTATATTCAATTTGATTTAACTATTAATAAAATGTTGAACTAACTCTCATATTTTATAAATTCAGTAATTTGATCATTTTTCATCCAATTAGCAATAAAATCGTTAAAAATGAACATAAATGAATTTTATTTTTTGTAATTTATGATCAACACACGATGGTAATTCATAAAACAAAAAATGTCAATTTTAACAAATCAAAGGATTAAATTATTATATTTAGAGACTTAATTCAATACCAGAAAAATCGTATCATTACATTTTTAAAATTAAGCCTACATATTAAACTAACCGTGATTTATAAAATAATTCCTTCCTTAAACAAAATACCATAGAGATATAAAATATATTCTACAACTTAACTTTCAAACTAATTGATTAAATTTTTTTTGAACCGACATTATTTAATAATGACAAAAAAAAAGTTTAAAATAAGGCACAGTTTAAATTTCTTTCCTGTTTCTAACGTTTAAAAACTTTGAAGATGATTAGTTGAGAATCAAAGACGAAAAAGGAAAAAAAAATCTCAGTTGCAAGGAAGAAGAAATGGCCCACAGGGTCCTCTCTATTATTAAATCAAATGTGAGATCATAATTAAACCCAATATGAATCAAAGTGGGTTCCATGCTAATGTAAAACAGAATTCATCATTGTCTACTCAATATTGTTTAAATTCAAATAGTAGTTACTCAAGACACAATTAATGTTTTGTACTATTTACTCTCTATGAAATTGGGTTTATTATATATGTGATTTTTTTATGTGCCAACTCTTTTATAAATGTATGATGTCTATCATATATTTATGATTACAATCATTATATCATGTATAAGTGACTATATTAGGCTTGAACTATTAGTATAAATAAGAGCTTTTAAAGTTTACTAATTTAGTCATGTAAATTAAGAAAGTAAGTGATAAGAAATATAATTAGATTTATTTATTAAATTTATAATGATGCATAAACCGTTAAATAAGATATATTAAACTTTATTATGACATACTTAATACAAATGTCTTGTTTTTTTTTAAAAAAATTATGTTTGATTGAGATGTGACTAAACATTCTTAAATTTTGTTGATAATATGCTTAGTTTAAATTATATTAATTTACCCTAATGTGGTTGTATATATGATGACTATAATAACTATAGTTAATGTATAGTTGGTGATACTATAAATAATATAGTTAATGCAATAGTAGGTGATACTATGAGTAATGAGTAGAGGTAATAAAACATGGAAAATTTATATATACACTTAATTTTATGTATGTATTCTTTTGAAAAAATTAATATCTCATATATACGTAATACATAA